>NC_136637.1:2169389-2236889 GCF_949748355.1 Melanostigma gelatinosum
ACGGCTGGAGACCTCGCGTCCCAGCGCCAACGGGTGAGCGCCCGCCACTCGGAACCATAAAACCAAGTCCCGGATTTCACCCGGGGGACATTCTGGAGGTATTGTGACCGGGTGATGTGCCTCGTTGCTGGGGAGGTATGAGCCGAGAGTGGCGGGGTGTTATGGAGGTATATATTACAACTCGGTGTTGTTCCTGTGCGTGGATGAGCGCATTTCTGCCGAAGACAGGCGACGTGTTGTGGTGGTATTCTGACCGCGTAATAGGGAGGAGAGGCGGTGGTGGAGAGGGAACAAAATGTTAAAGAGATGGTGGAATGTATGATTGGAGAGAGAGAAGCGAAAAAGTTGGACGTGATCCCGGTGTCCAACAACACTGTCGCGCGCATCGATGCTTTGTCCGAAGACATCCTGGCTACATTGGTCGGTCGCGTGAAGAAGAGTGAGTTTTACTCTCTGCAAGTAGACGAGTCTACAGATGTGGCCAATCTGGCCAATCGTCCGTTACCTTCGTAACGTTACGTCCGTTACCTTTTCGAAGGCACGGTGCAGGAAGAGTTTTTGTGTTTTTTATCTTGTAAACAAACGCCACGCGCGAGCAAACTGTTCTGTCATTCGTCCGATTTTTATGCGGCTCTGTTGCTTTTTTTTTTTTAAGGTGTGTGTGTGGGGGGGGGGGGGGGGTTGGGGGTGCGTGAACCCGGTCGGGATGTAGAAGGGGGTGCGTGGCCTAAAAAGTTTGGGAACCGCTGCTCTAGAAGACGCCGTATTACGAGATGCGGTGGCCGATCTCCTCAAGTTCACGCCAACTGAGAGAGAGTATTTTGGTACATACGACACAGCCACGTGTCAGAAGCAATTAGTGGAGTTAATGCCGTATGTAAACCATCCAGATAAACCAAAACGCATGATTCAAGACGTGGTTGGATCAATCTTCCTCACCTACCATCAGAAAATGCAGCTGCAAGCTGTCGCACACCGCGAGGAATGCGACAGACTGTGCAGCGCACTGGGTGAGATCCAGATTGAGGTTAGGCAGGGAGAAACTGACTATCGAGCGCTTCAGGTAGAAAATGAGACCCTGCGAGTGGATCTCAAGGAGATCCACACAGAGCTCAACACTACCCTAGAGGCTAACGACAGAATGAAAGTGCTTCACAGTACCACTCAGGAACAGACACCCCTAACCCAGGTAAGTACTGTGCCATCCAACCTAGCCGCTCACCACGTCACTTTGGACAGCTACAGTGCCCCTCGGTCCTCGCAACCCTTGGACAGTGGTGCCTCATTCGGCCCGAGTCGGGCCACCCTGCATTTCAGTCGAACGGTCTCCCCACCCAACAGGGGGGGAGACCAATACCCTCCACCTAGTTCAAGGTCTCCCTTGAACTAGGTACTCCCGGAGAGGAGTACTCCTCTCCGGGAGGAGTACTCCTTGTACCCTGACCCAGCTTCAGCCACCCTCGGCGCCTTTGCAATCTCTCAAGGAAGGCTAGAGGCCCCAAGAGATTACTTCAGGCATTTGAGATCTGCGTACTTCCAGGGACGTAACGCCCCTGGTCTAGAAGAGGACCATGCCTTTAAGTCCTTATTCCTGCACAACCTCCACAACGGTGTGAGGTACGATGTTACCATGCATTGCAGAACAAGTAACCTCACAATGCCGGAGATCAGGAAATATGCTGGCATGGGAGACACGCGCACGGCCTATGAAGAAGCATGAAGACACTGCCAGAGTCCTGGGCATCCAACAGTCTGGAGACTCTGACCTAGCGTTGGAAGGCAATGAAAGGCCTTGGGCCAGAGACTCTCGGCCACCCTTGAGAAACCAACGACCATGGCGGTCGGAGGACCAACGCAACCAGGGGGGTGAGAGACACCCCCAAGGTCACAACCAGGTAAGGCCAAGGCAGCAGCCCACATCACATCCACCACGGAGGCTTGAACGCAACCCTCCACAACCAGGTAGGTACAACGGACGGGCTCGCAACCTCCCTGCAAGGGAAGCTGAAAAGCCTGAGCTGGAGAGCCTAATCCGTAAGTATGTGCAAGAGGCAGTCAAGCAGTTGGGGAAGGCCACGCCCCCGGGGAAACCACCAACCCCGCCAGGGAAACCCGATCCCAACTTGCCGCCCGCCTGACTAAGCCTAGAGACTTCTTCCTCTACCGCCAAAGTCTACTTTGTAGGTTGGGGAAGAGACATCAGCACACTCCCGGAAACGGCCACTCCCGACTTCGCACCTCCCCGTTCCATGACCTTCTTGGGTGACCTTGTCCGCAAAGGCAGGGCCCATCGTATATACATCTCAGTCACACTGGGAGGCCATAACACTCTTGCTCTACTCGATTCCGGGTCAGAAATCAGCCTCATGTGTACCGCTACCCTCTTGATGGTAGCTGGAGCAATGTATTCCCGTGGCACGACGCTCTCTTGGACCAATTGGCCACGCTCATTGACTGTCATCAGGGACACATTTGGGCACAAGTAGACACACCTAGGCCCCTGAACCTTACTGGTGATGCGTCAGCTCCAGACGGACAAGTCGCTGTCATTCATGAAAACGAGTTGCCGACGCCCCCGTGCCTGCCAGAGACTCCCCCTGAGTCTGCTCAGCCGCTCCGCCTGCGGACCTGGGACCGTCGCAGCCAAACCATGAGAACCTGCCCCGTATATATATATATATACATATATATATATATATACATATATAT
The DNA here is from genome assembly GCF_949748355.1 of Melanostigma gelatinosum. Taxonomy (NCBI): domain Eukaryota; kingdom Metazoa; phylum Chordata; class Actinopteri; order Perciformes; family Zoarcidae; genus Melanostigma; species Melanostigma gelatinosum. Next base: position 2,172,099 of record NC_136637.1, read on the forward strand.
ATATATATACATATATATATATACATATATATATACATACATATATATATACATATATATATACATATATATATATATATATATATATATATATATATATATACACACATATACATGTACATATATACATACATATATATGTACATATATATATACATACATACATATATATGTACATACATACATACATATATATATATATACACATATATATATATGTACACATATATATATATGTACACATATATATATATGTACACACACACACACACACACACACACACACACACACGTGTATACACATACATACACACACACACACATACATACACACACACACACACACGTGTATACACATACATACACACACACACACATACATACACACACACACACACATATATATATATATATATGTATCAAACTGCATTTAAAAAACACCGTTAAGCATGCATGTGGACCACAGAGTGATTACACAGTTCATGTATCATGTGTGAAATAAAGTTTTACTGCCGATCGTTGTCGGCCGATATCCAGTATAGCTATTTGAATGGGAGATGGGCATTAATGCTTCACCAATCCCTGATAACGCTCCATTATGAACAACACATCTGTGTTGACATCAGCAGGAGAGCGAGTAACGCTGGCAGCATGGGAGCTAACAGCTAATGTACGCAGTGCTGCCGGTCAGAGGGACGCTTTCCAGACTGACCACAACTAAAGACATACACAAGTCAATCCAACCAAATCACAACTAAAGACATACACAAGTCAATCCAACCAAATCACAACTAAAGACATACACAAGTCAATCCAACCAAATCACAACTAAAGACATACACAAGTCAATCCAACCAAATCACAACTAAAGACATGCACAAGTCAATACAAACAAACCATAACCTGGCAGAACAAACATGTGAAACATTAACACCATTAGGGGCACATTGGAAAACACTTCATGAGCAAACGAAGCTTAATTTTTCAATCAAATAACACAAAGATAAATATGAGATGAACAGGCTATCACAGCCCACAGAGTGTAGTGAGAGAACAAAGACACAAGTCAGTGTAGAGAATGACCTCAAGAAAGGACATCCTCTGTTATCCCCAACCGCTCAATACGACTCATGTCCATCCAACACTTCTCAAATGAAATGAGTCCATCACATGAGTGAGTGGACATCACAAGTTCTTGACCATACATTGACAGCTTGTTTGGTAATATTGTTTTCACAATATTTTCAGAAACCCGTCAAATGTTCCTCACACATTTCATCCACCAGCCCAACTTCACTAAAAGAAGCCCAATCTGCACCAGGGCACTGAGGAGCATTATGATGCGTTCATGCTCTATTCATAAGAAACATTGTTGGGTTGAGGTCGATTATGATGTCAATGAATCCGTTTTGCTCTTCTTTTGTCCTGTTGGTTGCCTCATGTTTGTATTCTCCATGTTTATGTTAGAGGCAGGTGTGATGGTTGGATGACTAGAGGTCAGTGGTTTAGTGTCTCTGCTGAGGTTCCTCAGCATCCTCTCTGTTTCTACCTTCATCTCTAAATTTGGCGACCGTGGCCCACTGGGTTAAGAGGTCGTCTGAGAACCGGAAGGTCAACGGTTCGATCCCTGACTGGGACGTGTCACGTGTCGAAGTGTACCTGAGCAATACACTGAACCCCGGGCGCCTGTCATTGGCAGCCCACTGCTCCCTATATTCAGGGATGGGTCAAATGCAGAGAAAAATTTCCCCCTTAAAGGGATCAAGATAGTATAAATTCCTATTCTATTCTATTCTAAACAACAAGCAGAAGACAACCACAGATGTTCCAAGCTTCATTCATAACGTTGGCATTTGAATTATGATTAATAACTTACAGAAACATTGTGTGCATTAGTCCTCCTCCTCTCCCTCATATACAGCGTCACAGCGCTCAGTTGGACGTGCCCGGAAAACCTCCAACGGGAGTTCAGGAGGCATCAGGATTAGACTCTACTCCTCGTTCCTGAAGGAGCGAGGAGCTCTGAGCTCTGAGCCCAGCCGCCCTATGAAGACAGCTCATTTTGGCTGCTTGCTTCTGCAATGTCATTCTTCTGGTCACTACCTAAAGCCCATGACCAGAGGAAAGGGTCGGAATGCAAACAGGTAGCTAGAGAGCATTACCTTCAGGCTCGGCTCTCTCTCCACCACCATGGGCTGGTACAACGTCTGCAGCACTGCTGATGGCGTACAGACCTGCTTGTCCATCTCACGCTACATTTGACCCTTTCTGTGAACAAGACCCAGAGACACTTGAACTCCCTTGCTTGGGGCAGTGACTCACTTCCAGTCTGGAGGGTGCAGCAGAGAACCATGGCCTCAGCCTCTGAGGTACTGACTCTCACCCTGACCGCCCCAGTGCACAGAGACACAATCTGAGACCATCCAACACACTCAAAGTGGCTCCATGTTTTCTGCGAGTCTATTAGTTTGTGATAATTTGATTAGAGACAACTTTATTTAGACATAAGACAGGGCCAGCAAGCAATGCAGGACCTGGGACCAGGTTCCCAGGTGACATTAGTGAACCTGGTGAACGTGGGCCACTGGGGATCAGAGGCCACGGGCAGTTGCCCACTTTGTCTTTTTGCTATTCCCAACCTGAGTTCTGCCTTTGAGTCAGTCATTCAGTTAGTGGCTCAATGTTCATGGACTTAATATACCTAAAGCCCAGATCAACATGTGCTGACTCACTACCAACCCTGAAGAAACACAGTCACGGCCTCACGCTTCTTCAAACTTGATGGACAGTCCAAAAGATGGCAAAAGTGTTGAGTGGTCGCATGAACTGCTTGAATGTTTGTCTGAGTGCTGCTTGAGAGCCGCATACTGACAGCATGTGTAGAAGGCTACAGATGTGGTGTGTGAGGGTCACGTTACAGACCTTGTCCTCGGCTTGCTCCGTCAGAGAACCTGCTTGGTCCTTGCGGCTGCGCTTGGCTTTGCGTCTCGATGGAGGTTTGGGTTGGGGCTCTGACTCAGACTCTGACCACACGGGGGACGTCGCTGCCTCCTCAGGCTCCATCTCCAGCTGTTTGGTTATCCGGATCCTGACAGACCAGAGTGTAACAGTATGGTGTATATATGGTGGAGGTCTACACAATGAACATGCAACAGTGTGCCAAGTCGACACATTTTCATTACAACCAACCACGATGCCTTTTACCCAGAAGCAGCAGCAGTGTCTCTAACCTGCGGTGTCCCATGACGATCATCCTCAGCTTGTCTCCCAGGTCCTGCATCTCATGAATTTGGATGAAGGTCCCTGTAGAATAGATGGCATCTAGAGACTCCACCACATCTGACTCGTCACTGCAAGAGATGGAAACACTCATTACTGCAAACACACAGACAGAGACATGGCCAGTGCTCAGCACATTTCACTGATTACTGCAGTCATTGATTAGTGTCGAGGCACTGCCTCAAAGTACATCGCATCAGATACAACTCACGGCTCAGATACATAAACTGGTCCGCAGACCAAACGGCACCAAACAAGTGCGTGTAGACCAGGATCAGGTGAGGAACAGGACGTCTAATAAAGCTCCACTCATCTCAGTGACCATTAGATTCATTCACTGAAGCTGCTTTAAACTCTCCTGTTGGCACAGCAGTGGACAGCTTGTAATGTGAAGCCCAAACGTTACATTTACTATACATTAGGTCGGTGGGGAAAATGGATACATACAGCATGGTATCGCAATATTTTCGCAATATCGTATTGATACACAAATGCCAAATATCAATCTCTTATGATTATATCAACTATTAATATTGCAGTTAGGGAAGTCGGGATTCACTGTGATGAACCAATGAAAATGTTATCTCATCGATGAAACAGATGTTCACACACTGCATCATTTCCAGTAATAAATCACAACACATGGAAATGTTTGCTAATAATAAAATGGTACTGTGACTCAAGTATGGTGGTGATATAGCAACGTGGGGCTGCTGGTGATTCTCACCTCTAAGTAAAGGAGCCCAGATGTTCCATTGACATGAGGTTTCACCAGTTAAAGCCAGTATCAGTAACATGGGACGGTCGAGGACTACAGCTCTTGTTCTCCTGTATGAACTCGACCATCAATGACTGGAGCAGATGAGACTAATCAGACTTACTGATCGTCTCTCTTCAGGAAGACTCCAGCATACGGCTGAGCCAGACGAACCTTCCTCCGCAACAGCTCCATCAGCGCCTTGTTCTTTACCTGACAGGAGGAAAGACAGGAGTCACACACACACCAGAGATCTACCCTTGCATGGAACATTCGGTAATCCTTCTAAGAGGAAGGGAACTTTCGGGTCATTCCAGTAATCGTCTGGGAAATCACCCAACAGGAGTTTTGGGAATTTGTAATCTCTTGATTAGAAATGGAGTTAGTCCACGTAACCAATCAGCTATCAGTGCAGAAGCTAATGTGGTGACAGATGTCACACATCTGCAGAGTCTGAGGAAGAACGGTCCAGATAGAAGGATTGGCAGACAGCCGTCTCTTTAGTCCTAACGATTAGGTATTTCTAATACACCGCTAATTTCATTTGCGGCCTTAAATATATATTTGCACTATAAGTGTACATATTTGATGAAACTGTGTGTGTGTATAATTTAAAAAAATCTCCAAAGCAGTTTGATGACCAGCTCCTCCAGCCCACATGTCAACGTGTCCATCATGAGAGTGTGTGTGAATGAGCATTAGATCAGCAGGTAGTCATCAATGGATGCACTTTCTGTGGTCAGAAGACCATTCACCATCCGCTGACATGGTCAGGACCAGTTCATTACCACGTGCTGGCTCAGTGGGATGCCCCGTTAAAGGAGCTTTATTGAGAATAGGTTCCAGCTGTCTACAGAGCTGTGCAGGGGCTGTTGCAGTTTGGGGTAAATTGTTTTCCTGATTGCTGAAGAAGAACCCAGCTACAAAGGAACTCAGCGTTTCTAAAGGGACAGTGCAACACGCGATGACGGCCTCGTCTTCAACAACAAGCTGTGAGCAACAGATCGCGCTGAACCCGTTACGACACACAGGATCTCTCACTGCACAGACAGCAGCGCTGCTGTGTGGTTGCGTCATCCGCGTGACCTTGAAGGCAACAGAAGCATCATCCTCACCTCTATGATCTTGATGAAGCGGGGGAACACCGGGTTCCTGCTCACAGCGATCAGCGGCACATTAGGAAACACCTCCGGGACCATCATGGGGGTGAGGGCGGTCATCTGGGGTCCATAGGGCACCCCCCCATCTCCCCCAGACTCTTCTCCCCCAGAGCCCGCACTGTCCCCGCCGTCCTCCCCCGAGAAGCCCGCGCCGCCTGCCCGGTTCCCGAACATTCTGTCCTGAATGATATAGCGTCGAGAGGTCGGTGTGAGGAAATCGGTTTGGCCACGGAGAACGAGCCCGACCCGCATCCACCGGTGACGGGTGACGGTCAGCCTGCAGCCCGCTGTCATTGCTGTGCTGACCGGAACGTTGGAGAAGGACTGTGGCGGCTGGAGCCGGCTCAGGGCTGATGTGTCGGTCAGGACGGGGCGGCTGTTGCCGGTCCTGAATGCCCCGGACCAGTTTAGGTTTACCGCCAGAGCTGACTTTCTGTGCAGATGTCTAGCAGCCGAGATCATCTTGGCGCACGTCGCCATTTCTGGAGCTTTCTCTCGTTACAGCATCAGCATGTGACCGACCTACTTCCGTCAACGTTTGATGACGTTTGCTTTGCCAATTGGCTGACAGGCTCGTTTGAGTTTGTTTTTAATTTTTTTTTTTAACAGTTGCACATGTACAATTTCACAAATTGTCAGTAAGAAACGGCAAAATACAGACATTTAAACTAACATGCGAGGGATGCAACCGCAAAAAGTTAAAAACATAGACAGAAATAAAAGCATAAAAATTGATAAAAATGTAAATAAATAATTTAAAGACAAAAAGGGGGACACTAAGGCAGAAACTGTGATTGTGTAATTACAAACATATATCACAGGCAATGCATGCCATTACTGCTCTGGCCTTTTTGTTGGAACAGCATTTAAGTGTTTTAACTACATTTCAAACTCTTTGTAATGAGACTTACAGCGCCGCAGTTAAGTCCTCATAATATAATCATTGTGTCTCGGTCTTAGGGTTTGTTTGTAGTTTGTTTCCTGTCTTATTTTGATAGTCACTCTACTCATTTGACATGTCTTGTTTTACTTCCTGCCTTTGTCTTTTTCTCACCTGTTTTCATTGGTGTTTAATTAATAATGAGTCCCTTGTGTATGCGAGCTTTCCCTCTTTCAGTTGTCTGTCGTCGGTGTGTTCCTTGGTCCGTATTCCTGTCTCTGGTCCTCCAGCTGTACTGCTTTGTTCTTAGTTGTATCCTTTGTTCTGGGATGTGCCTCTGCCTGCTCCCTCACTTCTGTTGCCTGCCTGCTATTATAACTCAGCTTTTGTTTTGTTGCCTGGTGTGCTGCATTTGGGTCCTCTTGAACAGAATTGTGACACATACAATTGCTAATACTCTTATAGAGTGCAGTCACTTTACATAAAGCTCACCGTCATGCTATCATGTTTCTAAGACATTGGGCCTTTTCAGAAACTTAGAATTCATAATCTGTTTCGACACATCAAAGCAGTTCTCTATTTGTCTTCATAACTGGCTACGGTTATAGATAGATAGATACAATGTCCTGTGTAACTCAGGATTTGGATTATTCTCCGCAACAATGAACAATTGTAGGCCAATATCAAACCTCCCATTTTTAAGTAAAATAATGGAAAAAGCGGTTTGTCATCAGCTGAACAACTTCTTGGCCGTAAATAACTGCTTTGATGTTTTCCAGTCAGGCTTTCGACAGCACCACAGCACTGAAACTGCTCTTGTTAAGGTTTTCAACGACATCCACTTAAACAGACAATGGCAGAAGTTCAGTCTTAGTGTTACTGGATCTCAGTGCTGCATTCAACACGGTCGACCATGCCAAAGTCCTAGAAAGACTAAAGATCTGGGTGGGACTCTAGCACAGCACTTAACTGGTTTGAATCCTACCTGAAGGGCCGAGAATACTTTGTGTCTGTAGCTGATTACACATCAGAGCTGACTAAAATGGCATGTGGTGTTCCCCAAGGTTCAATACTGGGGCCTCTTCTGTTCAACATCTACATGCTTCCACTAGCTCAGATTATGGAAAACAACAAAGTGTGTAATTATGCAGACAACACACAAATCTACATAACTATGTCACCAGGGGACTATAATCCCATACAAGGGCTGGGTAACTGCATTGAACAAATCAACAACTGGATGTGCCAGAATTTTCTTCAATTAAACAAAGATAAAACAGAAGTAATTGTTTTCGGTACCAAGGACGAACAATTGAAAATCACCGCTCAGCTTCAGTCACTGATGTTAAAACCCACAAACCAAGCCAGAAATCTAGGTGTAGTTATGGATTCAGACCTCAACCTGAACAGCCATATCAAGACAATTACAAGATCAGCCTACTATCACCTGAAGAATATATCAAGGATTAGAGGACTTATGTCTCAAGAGGTAAAACTTGTCCATGCATTTATCTTCAGCAGACTGGACTACTGTAACGGTGTGTTTACAGGTCTCTGTAAAAAGTCTGTCAGAACGCTGCAGCTCGAGTCCTCACTAAGACCAGGAGGGTGGATCACATCACTCCAGTTCTGAGGTCTTTGCACTTTAATTGAACCAGATTCAAGGATAAAAATCAAGTTCCTGCATTTCACTGCTGTATTTATTTCTTACACTGCTTTCTGATTTAATGAGTGTTTTTAATGTTCATATCAATGTTCTTCATTGTTTTTAAATCTCCTTTTCTTTTGCCTTATGTTTTGATGCTTTTAATGGTTTTATGTGAAGCACTTTGAATTACCTTGTTGAAATGTGCTACACAAATAAACTGGCCGTGCCTTCTTTCAAACACTTGTCATTGTGGCATGAAGGTATAAAGCATGATGCATGTTGAATTAATGCATAATATCCACCACTTACGACACTTTATAAACCTTGTTAGAAGTTTTCATGAAGTTTGATTAAGCTTTAATGTGCATTATGTCTTATCAATGTGTTTGATGCATTATAGACATGACCTTCATCGTGTTGACTTTTTTCATTTTGACAAAAGAAGTTCATCTTAAATTCTAACAGTACAGTTGGTAATCTTCCAAAAATCTTTCCACAAGCTACTATCCTAACAGCTGTGATTTCCAACAATAGCCGTGTTGGTTGTTTCCATTCATTATGTGTTCATGTTCATGATGATAATAACGGGGGAGTGGCTTTTCAGGAGGGAGGCCTGAAGGGCTGTCAGTGTTGCAGACGCTGACATTTTTGCTGGATTTAACAACTTTTGGAGCTCGTGCTGCTCGCTTCATTAGAGTTGATGAGTTGGCAACACTGGGTTGGGTTCTTCAGTTGGATTGTTAAAATCGTTTAAACACAAGCAGCAAAGATGGATTACCAAACATGCTTGTGGGCAAAGTCAGTGTTCTGATGTCCAAGTCTGATATTTATGCTCAACAGTCAACCTATATTCAAGTTCATAAATGTTTGACAGCTGAGTTGTTCTGCCTCAGCAAAATATATAATATATTATGTAATGTATCGGGCCCGACTGTATTATGTGTATTGCAGAGATGGATTTGCTGTGGCACAAAGATGAAAAGGCAGGTAGCTATCCTCTTTAGAGCCGTAGTGCAAATGAAATACTGTTTCATTAGGTGCATTGTCATCCAAAGGCTCAACAGGTAGTTAGTGGTACAATTACAAAAACCTTTAAGTGGCGATAAGATGAAAATTCCTTTTTAACCCTTTTGCTTTCACATTTAGATCACATCCTCGTTCATATTGTTCAAATATCGTGAAAACATCTGACAAAGGAGGCGATGTGGACCCACAGTCGGTCCGTACTGGATTCAACTATAAGCCTGCCCACTTTAGCCATCCAATCAAATGCAAAGGATTTGATTTGAATGCCTCTTGTAACTGTACACCACTCAAACACTGGGGAATGTGGCACAGCACAGAAGCTAAAGACACTCCAACTCTAGTGTCACTGGGACTTTAACAATAGTCAGTTAATCCAGGTAGAACAAGCATCAATGTACAGATGAACATGTAAAGATAGACACATTGCTGCTCAGCGAACTTCAAGACAGCAATAGGACTCAGGAAATAAATGGAACCAACAATAAAACAAATGTACACAGCATCATTTAATTTCCATAAAGTAGACACTTAGATACAACATTCAAATCAAGACCTGTGTTCTGCAGTCATCTAGATTTAACTTTTACTACAATTCCACATTGTTTATATCTGGAGCAGTTTAGTTTGGAACGAACTTTCCCAACAACAAGGTACGTGCACTTCCTAACATACTTGAAATCCACGACAGAGAAGCCTTGGCTTGTGTTAATTCTATGACTGTAGAAATAGAATGAGAGTAGAACGAACATTCAAGTGTTTGCCGTGGTCGTTTGACAAGCTCGAAAGCAAAGCCCTGTACTTTGAACATAGTTAGCCCGCTACAGCAGTGACAGTACCTCGCAATGGTAAAGGTACACATTAAAAATGGCCGCCACTGTGAATCCTGCTGTTGATTTGAATGAAAATGTCCATACTACTCTCATTCTTGTTCTATGGCGCTGACATGAAGCCTGATCAACTGTAATGCAGCCTGGATCACAACCAATGTATGCATTTAGAACAAGTGCATCTCGCTCTGTCTCATGTCCGTTCTGTTGGACTGGATGTTCACATGCAGCTCCCTGACAAAAACAAAAGAAAGAACAAAAACAAGACTTCAATCCGTCAGGTCTTCCACCTTCAGCCCATAGCTGCAGAATGAGGCGCTGCAGCTTCCACAACATTTCAAATGGTAGCAGTGAAGACACAAAGGACCCTCTCCTGCCTGCCCCCTACACAGCAACACCCACTGAAACCCACCAGCTGGTATGGATCTGATGGGCTTTTCGGGTTATATTTTTGATTGTATGTGCAGAGTATCTCTCATACTGTGACCGTTCATCCCACAGGACAACAGTTTTACAGCAGCCTTATTTGCTGTATCAGGAAATACAATAGCACAGAGAGTACTAAATTGGTTAAAAAAAGCGATTGGAGTGAAAGCAGCCCTCAGGTGTAACAGACCTTTAACTCTCTAAGCTGACCAACCCATCTGCATACTGGAACTGCTCACTGTTTTCGTACTCCAGCATATCTAGCGCGACCTCGCAGCTCTCCTTGACGATACGTTCTCCGTCTCCAAGGTGTTGTTGCAGCACAGCCAGACACTTCTCTTTGCCGATGGACCCAAGAGCCTCTGCCGCCTCGTGTCGGACCATAGGGCTCTCACTCGAACACTCCAGAGCTGCACACAGGGCTGGGACCGATGCCGGATGCTGCATCTGACCCAGGACATAGCCGATCTCATGGCGGAACAGAGCACTGGAGCACTGCAGGCCTGGAGACAAACGCGTTAATAAAGAGAGGCATGCATGACATAAAGGCTTTTCCAATGCCATCAGTGTGCACACAGAAAACTCACATACATCAGCCCAGCACATTCCCTTCCTCTAAAGCTTTATCTTTACATGGTTTGAACTGACTTTACAGTAAATATCTTTGTTGTTACTTAGCACCTGCTTGTAGGGGTGGGAGAGTTCACAAAAGTCTCTGTTCAATACGACAGAGTGGCGCCACGGTACGTTTTCAATCCAGCAAAAAAGCAGAAATGCCAAATCCTCGCTGGTGAGACTCTCGAGGGGGCGTGTCTGAAGAACATGGCTCTTTATCTCCGTCAGCTAGCTTTGTGTAGTCCGGTACGTTACGGAGTGTCAGACACTTTGCAACACTCCAGTTGACACATCTCTTCTATTAGTTACTAATATTGATATATTGATTGATATTATGAATCATTACAAATATGCAGTGTTTTTAAAAATAGCAGATTGTTGGTGAGAAAAAGAAATATGTTAATGCATGAAGACGTGTTATTCCTCTGAATGGAATCATGAGGTGCCGAGAGATTCCCACTACTCTCCAGTACGTTACCTTCCACATCCTTTCTGTCATGACTTTAACTAGCCGATCATACACTGAAAAGTGAGTTCCTTGAAGTGGTGACAGGCTAAACTGTCAGTCGTGAACAAACTACCCACTCATATTAAAAGAGATTCACAGACTGATGATGTTTCAACTCAAGCTTAAAACTGAGGTTGACATGAAAAGGACCAGAAGTAAAGCGTTGTGATCACAGTGATGCATGAATGAAGCAGTGAACTCTCTCCTACCGTCTGCCAGTGCCAGCACAGCGGTCTCGCTGCCCAGGTTACGCAGGGCAAACATGGCACGGTAACGTTCAAAGAGCGGCAGACTCTCATCCAGAAGGACCGAGCGGAGCTCCGACACGCTCTTCCTCACAGCTGGAGGGGCTGGGTCTACAGAGTGGTAGGGGTTCTCATCTGTGCTTCCGTCATCCAACTGCTTCTCTCCTCTAATCTGCAGCCACTCCAGCCGACGGACAGCCAGCTGACACGTCTCTGCAACCTGAGGGGGCAGATAGAAACACTCAGGGTTGTTTGCACATTTCAGACATGTGGTTTTATTGACACGGAGAACCAAGACTGAAGCGAACTAATTATGTTTGTGAAGGCATGAAAGAAATACATGTGATTATATGCATTTGGTGATATTAATGTCATGGCAACACACTGAATTGTTTGTACAACAAAATTGTGATTTGGGGCAAAAACAAATTCCATCAGAAGCCGAGTTTGTCCGGAGTACGACTGGTTAGGAGTGCAGCGGATCATAGAACTCACAGTTGGGATCGTACCAGTATTCTGAGTAACGGATTGGATCTGATCAGCACTAAAGGAAAAAGAGCAAATATAACTTAGACATGCTCCGATCCAGAGCTGATCTTTCAGGGTCTATCTTGGCGATACAGATCACTTCTGTTGCGTTATAACAGCTGGTGAAAGGCTCCAGACAAGTTCTTTTTACCACTGATCCAAGAATCACTTCCACTGCTCTGACATCAGTGTAAACGTCAAAGATCCTTAATGTTATGTTTGTAGCTCTAGGGTTAGGCTCAGAAAAATAAAAGATGGGATTTGATTAAAAAAGAATCTTGGAATTAGCAGTTTTAATTACAACAGAACTCTGCTGTGAAGTTCACAGATGACACTACTATCATATTACAAACAATGAGACTTCATATAGAGAGGAAATCAACAACCGTGCAGAGTGGAGCTCAGAGAACAACCTGCTGCTCAACATCAGGAAAACCAAGGAGCTGACTGTTGATGTTAGAAAAGAGGAGGAGGAGACGCACACCCCTGTCTCCATGAATGGAGCAAGTTAGCAGCTTTAACTTCCTGGTCATCAGCATCACAAACAACCTGACGTGGTCCTCACACATCTCCAGCCTGGTGAAGACGGCTCATAAACAGCTTTTACAGAGGAGCAATAGAAAGCATCCTGACTGCAAACATTACACACTGTTATGGGATGTTTAAGGCACAGGACAGGAGGCTCTACAGCAGGGATTACAACCAGAACATCACTGGTGCCATCTACTGAGCATCAGTGATGTAGATGAGAACAGGGGCCTGAGAAGAGCTAAAGGGATAATAACAGACAAAACCCAGCTAGCCTCAACCTGTTCACCTGCTGCCGTCTGGAAAGAGATCCAGAAGAAGCAGCTGCTGAACCAGCAGACCTCAGAACAGCTTCGCTCCTCTGGCTGTGAGGCTCCACCCTCTAGAAATAATATCCTTCTCTTTCCTATGTAGCAAATTGGGTCGTACAATGAGGAGTAGTGACCTCGTGATGATGCTTATAGCTTGTGTTCAACGGCTCATAATTATCTCTCTATCATCTGTTTCAAACTGCTGTGAAGCGTCTTCAACAGACTTTACCATTCAAGTATCTCGCCAAAAAATGTATTTTACAAGATTACATTTCATTACATCATAACACTGTATAGTACCTTTTGGAAGAGACATAAGGATATGAAGTGACAGATAGTCATTGTACACCGAGTGGTCTTGGCAGGGCTGGAGGAAGTATATCAAATGTACCCTGTGACCGTTAAACTGTTCTCTGATCATGCATTAGGGACAGATACAGTTCACATAGACAAACTGTGATCGCTGTTTTTCAGGGTTTATAACACCCTCATTGGATTATTACTATTCAGGCATCACTGTGGAAGCAGCACTTTGCTGAGGTGGAGCTCATTTTCAACCATTAATGAATCATTTCTTTCCATTATTGATTCATGTGCAGATTATTTTCTCAATTAATGGATTGATTGTTTGGTTTGAGGTGAAAATGCTGTCACAATCATCCTCTAGCTTACCTTTGGTTTTGCCGTACATCACAGCCCTATGAATTGTGGGTAACTCTCAGGCGAAATCTCCAGAAATGCAGACTTATGGAAAGTGTGCAAAACAAAGCGTTCAGCACCAACACACACGTTTGCTTCCATAAGTGTGCCTCAAAGTGTTTCTGGGAACTCCGTTGTGTTTATTTACTTCTACTACATTTCATCAATACTGTCATAGTACACAAGTTTAAATGAATCCAGCTTCACACACATCAGCCAGGATTCTCGTCTTCTTTGCATAATGACTTCATGCAGGATTGATGAGGATGTGATCACGTGCCTGGTACCACTGCCTCGCTAGCTGTGTTCCTACCTCGATGACAGGATCCTGACTGTACTCTTTCAGTAGGTCCAGAACCACAGGATCACCGATCGCTCCCAGAGCCTCCCCTACAGGAAGACAGAGTCACAGCGTCAGACGGCCACACATACGGATGCTTCTAGTTCTCAAACTTAAGGATCTGTATCCTGTGCATCACTGAGGAGTAAACGCATGATCTATACAACGAGATGCTGTTACACACATTCTACATACTGATCGTTGCCTTCTGCATTTATCTTCAGCAGACTGGACTACTGTAACGGTGTGTTTACAGGTCTCTGTAACAAGTCAATCACAACGCTGCAGCTCGAGTCCTCACTAAGACCAGGAGGGTGGACCACATCACTCCAGTTCTGAGGTCTTTGCACTGGCTTCCTGTCCAACAAAGAATTGACTTTAAAATCCTGCTGTTGGTTTACAAAGCACTGAATGGTTTAGGGCCAAAATACATCTCTGATCTGCTGCTACCTTATGAACCATCCCGACCCCTCAGGTCGTCTGGGACCGGTCTACTTCCTGTTCCCAGAGTCAGAACTAAACATGGAGAAGCAGCGTTCAGTTTTTCTGCTCCACATATCTGGAACAAAGTCCCAGAAAGCTGCAGGTCTGCTGAGACCCTCAGCTCCTTTAAATCAAGATTGAAGACTTTCTGTTTGCTGCTGCCTTTAATTGAACCACATTCAATTCATATATTAATCAATTTCCTGCATTTCTGCATTTTATTTCTTACACTGTTTCTTTAATTGTTTTAAATCTCCTTTTCTTTTGCCTTATGTTTTGATGCTTTTAATGGTTTTATGTGAAGCACTTTGAATTACCTTGTTGTTGAAATGTAACATACAAATAAACTTGCCTTGTGTCAGGAAGGTCATTTGAAGGTGTGTGGGGGGGGGGGGGGGGTCAGCAATTTATTTATTTTTGAATTAAAAAGCACATTTTATTACATTAAAAGTAAATAACCCAAGTCCACACTTGGTTAGAAAAGCACGAGAGTCCACCGTTGGTAATGTAGGCGTGTGCATAGGTGTGTGCCTGAGCTGTGTGAAGGAGAGATGGTACCATCCCCAACCATGCTGACAGATCTTTGAATAAATAACAGCCCGTTTGTGTGCTGTGTGAAGAATCACAAGCATGCACATACATGTGTGGGTTGATAGAAAAAGAGGCAAATGAAAGGACTCGTGTGTCTGGTAGGGGTATTGCAAAAGGCACACGCATGTGTGCCTTTAGTGCCGCACCAACATGTGTTTGGCAGTTCATGAGTGCAATGCTTACCTGCTTCATGCCTGACCATGGGCTCTTGCTGTGCGTCTTTGAGAACAGCTGTTAAAGCGGGTATGGCCCGTCTGTCCTGCATCTGTCCGAGGCAGTAAGCCAGCTCGTGCTTCAGCAGGGCAGACTCATCGGTGAAGGCTTTACTGATCCATTCTACAGCTTCAGCACCTGACCCACGTTAGAGCATCAATCAGTTCACATACATCACACAGAGTTCCTCTTCAATAGATCTATGTACACAGTGCCCCCTTCCTGGTTTCTTATTGTGTTGCATATTTGTCACACTGAAATGTTTCAGATCAAACTCATTTTAATATTAGACGAAGATAACCAGAGTAAATACAAAATGCAGTTTTTAAATGATGATTTCATGTATTAAGGGAAAAAGCTATCCAAGCCTACCTGGCCCTTTGTGAAACAGTAATGCCCCCCCCCCCCCTTGATAAATCATGACTGAACTGTGATTAACCACATTTTTTGGAAAGCGGAGTTCAAGTTCCCTAACCACAGCAGGCCTGACTACTGCCAGACCTGCTGAATCAATACATCTCTTCAATAGAAGCCGTCTGACAAAGTGAAGGAGGCTAAAGATCTCAAACAGCAACACATCATGCTGCGACCCAAAGAAACTCAAGAACAGATGAGAAACAAAGTAACGGACATGTATCAGTCTGAACGGGTTGCAAAGACATTTCTAAGGCTTTGGGACTCCAGCGAACCACGATGAGAGCCATCACCCACAACTGGAGAAGACTTGGAACAGTGGTGAACCTTCCCAGGAGGGCCGGCCGACCAACATGACTCCAAGAACACATGGACGACTTATCCAGGAGGTCATAAGAGACCCCAGAACATCATCGAAAGAACTGCAGGCCTCACCTGCCTCAGCTAAGGTCAGAGTTCATGATTCAACAATAAGAGAGACGGGGCAGCAATGGCCTCCATGGGAGAGCTCCAAGGCCGAAGCTGCCGCTGACCAAAAGGAACACAAAGGCTCGTCTCACAATTACCAAAAAACATCTTGAAGACTTTTGGGCAAATATTCTGAGGACTGACGAGACAAAAGTTGAACTTTTTGGAAGGTGTGCGTCCCGTCACATCTGGCATAAAACTAACACAGCATTTCATAAAAACAACATCATACCAACAGTCACACATGGTGGTGGTAGTGTGATGGTCTGGGGCTGCTTTGCTGCTTTTATTTCACACAGTCATGGTTAAACTGTGTAATTAATCCACGGTTCACATGCGTGCCGAACAACAAGGAGAGATCCATCCGGATCACGGATCCATAACGGTCCGTTACCCCACTAGAGACGACAGACCAAAGGAACAGCCGGTGCCTCACAACAACCCATCCCAGAACCCTCAAGTGGGAGCTGAAAAACAGCTGCATCACCGAGACGGCTTGTTTCTGTGATGGGGGTAAAAACAAAACAACTAAATGTGCCTGAGACGGAGCTCTCCTTGCGTCATGGTAGCTTGTCAGGAACGCGGCTGAATAACGCTTCAAAACTTGGTCATAATCGTTCAATGTGGGCCTCGCAATACTCATATCGCAATACTCATATCGCAAAAGGGTTAAAATGGCAGTAATATGGCAGAGTGACTGAAGTATGATGATAATAGTGTACCCCTAAGCCATAGTATCCATTTCACACAGCGAGACCATTGTGTGGAACTCAACAGAAGGGCTCGCCACCCAAAGGACAAAACAGTCAATTCTTCCTTTAATCTGTGGAATAAACTTCTGAGACATCTGCATCTCAAAACAATCTTCATGTCCTCATTCAATACAATTGGCGTCCTTCAACCAGAGGATCGGCGGTTCGATCCCGGGCTCCGCTAGTCGCATGTTGATGTGTCCTTGAGCAAGACACTAAACCCCCAAAACACTCCCGTAGCTGTGTAGTAGGGCTGGGTGGTAGACCGGTTTTAATTTCCCGTACGATATGAATTTTTCATATACCGTCACACCGCACAGTTGAAACAACTTCTGTTGCTCTTCAACAGGCAGCAAAATATATTGTTCTCAGCTGGGAGCGCTACAGTCAGAGCTAGTTCTCTTAGCTGTATTGAGAGGGAGCCCTAGTCATGGTCATAGCGTTATTACAACAATGAACAACCCACAACTAACGCTCTTTAACAGGCAAAACACCACGACAACAGTTTGTGACACAAACTATTTGTAGCACGAATAATTGTACATTTATAAAATTTCTCCACCGAACTGCATGCTGGGTAAAGCTCGCTAACAGCTGTGAGAGGCTCTGTCGCGGCAGTAACGTTACATTGAAGAACAGAACAGAGCGATGCAGGATGAACAGACTGAACAACAAAAGGTATTTAGGTCAGACACATATGCAACGCTGATTACCGTAATATGTGTGGTATTTATTATAAATGTACATAGAGGGTGATGAGAAGCTGTACATGGAGGGGCTTCTTCTTTAAATTCCATTGGCGATCGCTACCAACTTGCATAGGTGCATACCGCCACCTACTGTACCGGAGTGTGCATTTTCAGGGAAACCTTTTCTTCAGTGACGGAACGGAAGACACGCCACACAAACAGCTGTTCACCGCTCGCTGGCCGGCCGTTTCTTTTCGTCAATAATTAATTAATGCTTTAACGCGAAAAAAGACATACCGTGATATACCGTGAAACCGCCAGAATCTTACAAAATACCGCGATATGCATTTTGGTCATACCGCCCAGCCCTACGGTGATAGAATCTGAATTGTAAGTCGCTTTGGATAAAAGCGTCTGCTAAATGACTAATGTGATTTGATACTAGATGTTGGAGGTCTTACCGCCCAGGTTCTTCAAGGTGAATAAGGCTCTGAACCGCCGGCTCAGGTCGAGTCCTGGGTCCGTCAGAACCTGTCCTACTGCTGCCATCTGTTCCCCACTGCTGCTCATCCTGCTCCACAGACACACGGTGCATTAGCTTCTGTGATGTGAAAACCAGCTCATCTTTACATCCTGTGCTGATTTACAGAGTAAAGCTGCAAAGATTACTCAATTAATCGATGAACAGATAATTAAGCCACAACTACTTAGAAAATGGATTAATTGTCATTTATTAGGAAAAAAATCCAAAACATTCTTTTCTTAATAAATGCTTTTCTCCTTCACAACTTAACATCATACTAGTGGTAGTGTTACGTACGGGTGCTTGGATAGAAAGAAGAGGACGGCGAGAAGTAATCATCTTTCAAATTTGATGCATCAAGTCAAAAAACATGTTATATGAAACCCAATTCTACAAAAACTGGGAGCTATACAACAACTAAAATATCAAATAATCTTTGACTCATAAAAGCCTTTATTGGCGAGCTACAATTTCCACTAGATTCTACAGTTTGAGAACATTAAAGGGAAGGTTGTGATGTTCAAAATGTCTTCATATTTGAACTGTTGTGAAGAGGTTTAGAGAGCCAGTCACTGTACAGCTTTAAGGGCCCCATCTAACAAACATTTCAAATAAATTACAATTTAAGACGACTCTGCAAGATTCATATTTAAGTTTGTATCTCCTTTTCTAAATCTTATTCATGTTCTCTTCATGTCACAATATTTTAGCATAAACATATTTATACACTTATATTCTATGCATTAGGCTACTTTTATTAAAATACCATTCAAGCTGCATTACATACAGTAACACTGTGCAATATCATTGTATCTCACTCTACATTATAATATACTAATAGTATTCCGTAGCCAGCTGTATGTCTTTCTTCTTACATATTTGATTGATTATTAGTCGGGTGTAACGGTACGCGTATTGAACCGTTCGGTACGAGGCTCACGGTTCCGTACGCATGACGAACCGAATACGTTTGAAAAATATATAGATTTTTTTTAAACCTTTATTTAACCAGGTAGTCCCATTGAGATTAACAATCTCTTTTGCAAGATGTAAGTAACAATACTACATAACATTAAGGAGCAGTTTCTGTTTTTTATGCTTATGTGTTGCTAAGAAGACACCCCAGAAGATGGGTCACTCAGTTATAGTTCCATCATTGTTCAAAGTCAAAGAATAACTTCATGATGTTAGTTGTAATGAATAAATATAATTTAAAATAAAGTACATTTCTCTGCATTTATAGTTTTCTACTGTACCGAAACGTACCGAACCGTGGCTCCACTGTATCGTACCCAACCCAACCGTGAGTTTTGTGAACCGTTACACCCCTAGTTATTAGTTATGTTAAGATGTTTGCATGATACAATAGAAGTCACGTGGTCTTTGTAAATGTTAGGGATCAAGATGTTCACATTAGTAAAGTGAGTCAAACTAAAGTAAAGACTTTTCATGATGTCATGATATCTGAGGTGGTCTGCTCTCAATCCCAAGTACAGCACTTTAGTGTTCATTTTGAAGTCACTGTGTAAATCTATTCTTTATTCATATATTTGATTAAGTATTCACACAATTGTTATTACATTGTTCTTCAAATACAGTTTGCATGCGGTGATTATTTTAGTTTTTCAAGTTAACATTGATAAAATGTATAATTATTCATTCATTCATTTATTTATGTATGTATTCATTATTTTATCTGTGATTTAATGGGACATGTCTTATCACGTTCACCGAACTTTGCTTTTAGTTTGAAGTCAGTTCTTACCGTTCCTACCGTAATGCCTCGTACAGACGCGTAGCGCAAAACAACGTGCGGGTTGGACTTGTTTTTCGAAGTGGAGGCTGGCTTGACCGAGTCCACTAGTGCAGTGATTCTTAACCATAGGGCCGCGGCCCATGTTTGGGCCGCGAAAAACTTTCAGTTTTGCACCTGTGGGCCGCGGGACCGCATAGGTTATCAATTGAAGACACCAGAGATATTACTGTTATCCATGAGACGCTCAGTTACAATACAGCTTCCCACCACCTGGTGGCGGTAATGCGTCAGTCAGTTGTTTAACAAGCTGCAATAAGCAGAAGAAGACACTCAGCTAGCCGCTAGCCTGTAGCGAAAGTTATGGATAAGTTATTAAAAAGAAAAAATGAAGACGACAGTGGTGCCATACCCCCCAAAAGTCTAAATGTGTGCGCAAGTACAACCCTGACTTTCTTAAGTACGGCTTTGTGAACGGAGGCAACGAGGCAGAGCCGAGGGCTCAGTGTGTGGAATGTGAGCTAATGCTATCAAACGAAGCACTGGAGCCTTCAAAAATAAAGAGACACCAAGCGACGAAACATCCAACGCTCGTGGGAAAGCCTGTTGGGCTTCTTGTTGTGTATGCAGGTTTACATACACATGATAATAAATGTCTTTGTGATCATCACATTGTATCATCTCATTTATTTAACAAGGGTTTTGCCTGTTCAACACCGGCATCCTCGATCCCCTCCCCTTCCGTTCCTACGGCTTGTTTGCGCAAATACGTCACAAAACATGTCCGTGTTTGGTATCCCAGCATGCCCAAAATCCTCATCTTTGCAAAGAAATCATCGATTTTCTTTCATTTCTTATGGTTTCTCCAAAAAGGAGCCCACACACACACACACTGTCCAAAGTCGCCATAACCGCTGCAAGTCGTATCTTGCAGCATTTCGATGGAAAAAGACACATTACAGACCCGACAACGTGCTAGCGGATGTTACCATGGAGCTACTGCCTTCAGAAAACGCTAGTACTTATAGTACACATCTTATCCTCCTCTTCCATAAGCCGTCAACCAACGTTTGCGTAACTGAGCTATTCTCATTCTCGTTTGTGCGCTCGGTCGCAGCCATTAAGCACAGCAAGTCCGCTACTCACACACCATGTCTTCGACCATATATTCATAGTTTTTGCAATTTGCAAAGGCTAATAATAAAAGGAAAATAATATAATATCAAAATATAAAGGGAGAAACACCTTTAGTGTGTCAGAATATCATTTGGTTACCATGTGTCCATTTGGGTCTCCAAATGTCCTTTTAGAGCTCCGCCTGGATCTCTTCATGAAGAAACTCTGTAGAATGGTCATACTTTGTCCAATCTTCTTCAAATTTGAGGCAGTTGTTCACTGATAGTGTAGTTACAGCCAGGGGCGGACTGGCCATCGGGGATACCGGGGGAATCCCCGGTAGGCCGACGGGGTTTGGGCCGGTCTCTGACATCGCCGGCCCCGACTATATTATATGCTTCACAGAACACGTTCAATTGACTCTAATACCGAAAGTCAATAATCAGTGAAAACTGTATCAACAGTATAGACTGACATTATACTACTCCTCGCGATCCGAGGACGCCATAGCACGGCTGGACACTACGGTGCTTTTAAAAACATTTCTCCATAACCGCGGTCTGCGCCGTGCGCTCGTGCCGGGCGACGGTCGGGGCGGGGCCGCGGAGGTGCGAATGGCCGCCATAGACCGGCGAAATACAGGGGCGGCTCGACTGTCACGGCGTCCATGAATCGAGAAGGACTTCTTACTGGAACTGAAACAATGTACTGGGATTAAATTCTTTGTCAACAAAGAATTTGGTAAGTGACAAACTGCGTTTGTTTTTTTACATCTGCAGTAACGTTTTTATGAATAATATTTGATGGCTCGTGCTCTTGTGTGGTGGAATGCGTGGATCCGCTGCAGGTCTGCTGGATTGATGTGCTTTGTTGTCATATGAATATATGTGACTGGTTCTTATGACTTTGTGGCTGTCATTGTGTTAATTACGTTGATTTGACTATGCGAGTTACAAAGCGAGCTCAAACGTCTGGCACGACAGTGGGATAGGCTGAAGGCATCAGTATTTGAGGAGTACACAACCAAGACAACAGAACCCGGGCCGGAGGATGCTGAAGATGAGGCTGAAGATGAGGCAGAGATGGTTTACAAAAAGTGCTCATCTTGCAAGGACTGTCCAATCTGTTGCTACCGAGTTCTGAAGCAGTACAACCTCCTGACAGATGCATACCACATCATAGGCCTTGCATACAGGTTCCTGATTATCCTCTCTGTCACACAGGTAGCATGCGAGCGAAGCTTTTCGACGCTGAAATATATCAAAAACAGGCTCAGGAGCTCGCTCTCTCAACAGCACCTGGAGGCTTTTATGTTGATGGCTACTCAGACAGATGTTTTGCAGATGCTGAACAGTGAGAAAATCATAGACGGTGTTGCAGAAAAGAGTGAGTTGCTGCAAAAACCGTGCATTGAGTGGGCAGCGCGCCATGTATTGAGTGGGCCGGTCTGACAGTAACTCCCGGGCCACTTTTTCCCCCCAGTCCGCCCCTGGTTACAGCCCTATACTGTCCTTTACCTGTACAGATACAGCCACCGGCAGTTATTTATACTGAAAGATACTCTTTTATTTTATGTGGACAAAAATCTTAAATGTTGACTGACTCCAAAGGCCCACTGCTCTGTTTCTGTATGACCTACAGGTTGTCTGACACTTTTGATGCATATAGTCAGAGTGGGCCCCGGGACACTTTGTACTTGAAAAGTTGGGCCCCGAGGTCAAAAAGGTTAAGAACCCCTGCACTAGTGTACGGAATAAAGCCCCGAGTTAAACCCTCTTATATAGTCTATGGTCAAACCAAGGGACCTATAAACCATCACGTAACGTCAGCTACACATGCCTCACAATTGGCTACACATATTTCAAAAATCCCAACAGACAACGGTGAAGAAAGCAAAACTAAGCGGCGAAACCTACGAACCTTCAGCCTCTGCAGGTACATTTGAAGAAGAGCTCTTCCCTGTGAGACAGTTGCTGCCTGCCGCTGCATGCGTCCTGCAACTTCCGCCGGCTACCGCTTCTTCTTCTTCTTCTTCTTCTTCTTCTTCTTCTGGTTAAACGGTGGTTGCCATCCAGTTTATTGGTGCATTACCGCCACCTTCTGCTCCGGAGTGTTGATCTAATACACTTACAATCTTTCCCACAAAACAAAACAAAAAATGTAATACATAAAAACAATAAAAATGTAAAAGATACCATACATACCACATCAACCTATATTTCATCCTCCATGTTTTACACGTCTAGACCTATAAAACCCCAACTTCTGACAAGCACCCCGACATCGTATCCTCTAAAACAGCGGTTCCCAAACTTTTTAGGCCGCGCACCCCCTTCTACATCCCGACCGGGTTCGCGCACCCCCCCCCCCCCCCCCCTTAAAAAAAAAAAAAAAAAAGAAGCAACAGAGCCTTTTAAGCCTTCATAGCCGCATAAGAATCGGACTAACGAGAGAACTGTTTGCTCGCGCGTGGCATTTGTTTACAAGATTTAGTCCGCTGTTAAATGTTGCAGTGTGAACACAAACCGAACAAAGGAGCAACTGCAACAAAGCAAACGAACTGAAGGTGTGAAAACGCCCTGAAACACTGCAACAAAGTTTCAATAACTTTCAGTGACACAAGGCGTCACTTTTAAAGAGCAATACGGATCGCGAGCACACACGCACAGGCTCAGAGGCAGATTATCACATTTAATTTACAATTAATGAGCGACTAATGTAGCCAGGATGTCTTCGGACAAAGCATCGATGCGGCGCGACACAGTGTTGTTGGACACCGGGATCATGTCCAACTTTTTTGCTTCTTTCTCCCCAATCATACATTCCACCATCTCTCTGGCAGCTGGTGAGCTCACGTCTTCGGCGATTGTGTGCGGTAGCCCCTTTCTCGCTATTCTGTAACCAGATATGAAGCCCGTAGTGCGTCATTTATAGACCAACACATGAATGAGACTGCAGTTGTTTTGGCTGTTTTGTAACTCCTCCAATTTCGATATAAAGAATGTAAGGGGCTTTTGACTTGCACTGGCATGCTTGGTGTTCAGGTGGCAACGTAAATAAGAGCTTCAGACTGTTAGCCAGAACCTCACTGCACACCACGCACTGTGGCTTTGGGCAATCTGCGTTGCCAATCCAAGTGAAGCCCAGACACACATACTTTTCATCATATTCCCTCTTTTTTTCCCAGTCTGATGCTCACTCTCGTTTCCTCTTTTTTCACCTTGACTCCGCGATGGGCCGATGTGCTCCCGATTTGTCTGTGCTGCACCTCTCCGTTCCCCTCGCCTCCGATTCCTCTCTCTCTCTCTGTCCCTCTCCTCTTTTACGACTGATAGCTTCAGATGTCCCACCTGACAGCTTTTAAATTAAAATTACATTTTTTTTTAATATTTAATATTATTACACCATCAGACCGCCATTACACTTTTCCTCTCGCGCACCCCCTAGAGGCAGCTCGCGCACCCCACTTTGGGAATCCCTGCTCTAAAAAACCCTGTGTTCCTTAAGACTCTCACCCATGCTCAGTACTCCTTTCAGTGAGCATTGCTGCACCCGGATTCCCTCACATTATTGCTCATCATCTCTCTCTGCCTCTCATACTCACTACAAAGCACTGAATGGTTTAGGGCCAAAATACATCTCTGATCTGCTGCTACCTTATGAACCATCCCGACCCCTCAGGTCGTCTGGGACCGGTCTACTTTCTGTTCCCAGAGTCAGAACTAAACATGGAGAAGCAGCGTTCAGTTTTTCTGCTCCACATATCTGGAACAAAGTCCCAGAAAGCTGCAGGTCTGCTGAGACCCTCAGCTCATTTAAATCAAGATTGAAGACCTTTCTGTTTGCTGCTGCCGTTAATTGAACCACATTCAATTCATATATTAATCTGTGTTTTACTGTTTTAATGACTGTTTTTATTGTTTCAATGAATGTTCTTAATTGTTTTTAAATCTCCTTTTCTTTTCCTTATGTTTTGATGCTTTTAATGGTTTTATGTGAAGCACTTTGAATTACCTTGTTGTTGAAATGTGCAAATAAACTTGCCTTGCTTTATAACTCACCACTACGTGCTCAGCTGACTCCTCTTCTCCACATCCCTCACAACCCTGTCTGGTGTTTTCTATCACTTTCAGCGATTTGTTTCGTGCACAATGGCCCAACCGTAACCTTGTCAACACTGTTTCCTCTCTCCTGCTCCTACTTCCTACCCTGGTAACTTTGACACTCTTTTCAATGTGATATAAATGTCTCAATTTATCTTCTCTGTCCCACATTTGGTTGATTTTTTCCCAGATAATACACTTGACCTCTGCCTTACTGATACTGATTTGCATATCTATGTTTCCTTTCTGCCCTCTTTGCAACTCCGCCCTCTCATTCCCACTCACCCCCACATGCACTAAACCAGGAGTTGAACCTCACCTCCCTGTTGAGTTATCCTTGTGGCTGACTGAAGGGCTTCATACAGTAAGTCTTGACGGCTGTTTGAATGAAAAGACTTAAACTTGTTATAGGGCTGAAGATGAGTCGGAGCACCTCAACACCTTTTCCTGTCTTGCCTTTTCCAAACATCGTAGTGAAAGCAGCTCTGCCAGCACCTCCACTGTGTAAACTAGGTCATCAGTTGTTCTTCTGTTGATTCCTATTGCTTTAGCTGGTGTTGCCGTCCCATATCCTGTCTCAGGTTTCTTAGCACCATCCGTGTAAATCTGTGTAAAATCACTGTATTCTTTCATTATATGCACTTACCAAATCAACATTATCATTTTATTTCCTCTTGACCTCGAACAAATACCCGTCGATATCAGGCCACACACGCATGGAGCGATCACCGGGTAAACTACAGAGGGGCTTATCCTCCGATCGAACACTTTAAATTATCTTGCTATGTTATTGTCTACGAGACCAAAGTGATCCCTCTGACTCCTCCATTCTCCCAGACCACCTGCAGCACTCCTTTTGCAGGGTGAGAGTCATTGTGTCCCTGTAGGTTAGCCCAGGCGTTTGCCATCAGTTGCTTTTTTCATAAATCCAGCGGCATTTCTCCAATTTCTACCTGCAGGGCAGGTGTTTTAAATGCTCCACATACTCTTAATGCCTGAATCACATCCAATTTACCAGTAAGAGATTTGCCTGCTAATCCGTATGCTATGCTTCCGTAATCCAACACAGATCTTACATACATGGTTTTAATGCTGACCAACTGGCTCCCCATTCCCAAACAGTCACACATTTCATCACATGTATTACGTTTTTTTGCATGTTTCCTCTATTCTCCTGGTCTGTTCTGCCCATGTTCACCGTGTTCCATCCCTTTCTAAGTCTCTCCCACACATCCGGAGCTTCATCCCGTCCTTGGTTCTTTTCCTGGTGAGAAGGACCGTTTGTGTTTTTTCGACAGAAAACCTAAAGCCCCAATCACACCCCACTCCACACCTCATCCATTGCTTCTTCTACTTTTCTGACTGCATGTTCCATGTTCCTTCCTTTTTTCCACAAGGCCCCATCATCAGCAACGGAGACCTACATATCTACTGAGAATATGTCGTTTATCATAATTATGAAAGTAACGGACTAATCACACTTGAGGTGTAACATTATCAACCACGTATTGATTTGACATGTCTGACCCAGTCCGTGCTTTACCCAGTTGTAAACTCTCCCACCAATTCCCATTTTGTGCAACTTAATTAGCAAACCTTCCTTCCATCATGTCATCAGCCTTTTCTATGTCAAAAAACACTGCAATGACTGACGATGTATTCCCTTCCTAAAACTACTCTGACGCATTCCTCTCAAGCTCATATGAAAACCTTTCTGTTGTCATGCGGTCCATTATCTTACACATATTAGATGTTGGTGCTGTTGGTCTGTAGCTGGTGGGCTTCGGTGGATCTCTGCCAGGTTTTCTAATCAGAATCACGACTGCCTCTTTCCATGCGCTCTGTAACTTTCCTTCTTCCTAAACGTTGTTATGAAGGCACAGCAGCTTCCAGTGTGCTCCTTTTCCTCAATGCCGGAGCAGAATGTAGCAGACCTGATCCTCCCTGTTAGCATTACGTAGCCCACACAGGGAGCTGTTTTATACCGGCTGTGTGCCGGACACAGCCTTGTGCACAATGCGCTGTGCACCCCGTGCAAATCTGTTAATCTGCAGATATACACATGTTCACACTGTCCACACTGAAAAGAAAACTAGATAGCAACAACAGATGAAGTCTTAACACATTTCCCAGAAACTGAGAGGAGGTTTAGAGATGGTGGAAGTCCAAAACCATTTTCTATCAGGTTCGTATTTATCTAAACTAAGCTGCTTCAGTGAAAGTTCCACTGAATCAACTTACCAGTGACATTGAGGTGACATTTCTCAGAGTTGCTCCCATAACTTGTGAGCACTTCACACAGGTACAGAGCTGAGTCAGCAGTCCTGAGTCTGGACACATGAAGTCTGAGTCCTTCTCGGAGGACGTCTTTGTCACACTGGACTCGTCCTGCAAACTGTTCATCCTCAGACTCTGGGACCTCGACACCTTCATGAAACACGACTGAGGGTCTGACAACAGTTAACAGTTGAAAGAAGATATTAAGGAGTCGAGTGAGCGGTCAGTGTTGGTGGTGACCATCCATCCCAGAGTGATGTTGTGGTTCTCCTCTGCCTGATAGGAGCTCTGTGGCACATTCACTACAAATGATCCTGTTGAGGAGACAGAGAGGGAGAGTGAGGAGCAGACGAACTGACAGCGTTAACATGAGAGCCTTTAAACTGTGTTTAGTGATGCTTCAGAGCTGTAGTGCTTTAAAAACACAAAAGTAAACTCACCACAGACACAGCAGGTCAGGATGAAGAGCAGCAGGATCCTGCAGATCATCTTCTCCCTGTGAGAGGAGACAGAGGGGAAGAGTCACAAACACATCACGTCAAAACTCAGTTCGATGAAGACATCAAACATTTACAGTGAAATGAAAACTCACTTTGTGTCACAACATGGCGCCAGAGGTTAACCTTTGAACCAAAAGCAGGAAACATAATGTTGAACCAGGTGTTTTTCTCACTGAGCTGCAGTGACCTGTATTTACCTTGGACATCTTCAGTCTTATAAAGATTTGCATTTCAAGACGAAACTGATGGCGAGACGCAGGGGTTGGAGGTTCGACTCCCGAGAGAAGCAACCTTCACAGTCACTTCGAACAGATGTTCACTGGCTGTACTTTTAGACGGTATTTCCTTCAGAGAAGACTGAGTAGGGATGAAACTTTAAGCCTCCAAAGTGTGAAAGTCTCACCAGGTTCTAAGGAGGGGAATTAACAGAAAAGATGATCTTTTCTTTGTTTGCATTTTAAAAAGTGACAACTCGGATCCTGTCCTGACTTGATGTCATACAATACGCCCAAATAAATGTAGACACAAAACTCTGACCTGAAATCGGTAAAATGTATGCATTTTTGCTCAATTCTGCATCCACTTGTTTAGAAAAATTCCTCTGTCTAACAAAAATAATAATTAAAAAAAGAATGCCTAGAAGGCATTTCTCTCTCCATCGTGACCAAACGGCACCACTGGTTACTCGTGTTGTTGAAGAGGCGGTTGGCGAAAGACCTAGAGCCTGACTCGGTTCACGGAGGTGTGTGCTTAGTTTCGCTTGATCCAAAAAGCTGAGGCCAAAAGCGCTGCGTATAAAAAGCAGAAGTAAAGAAGTGTATCTCAGCAAAAGCCCAGTTAAACCAACATCAACTAATGGATGTGTCCTTGATTATTTAGATGTTTACCAGTATTTCAAATATAAATTATATTAAAAAGTAATATAAAAAATGTACAGCATTCCAAAAATTATATTGATGTTGGATGCTATAAAACTGTCATACAAGTGTAGTGTAGTGTGGCATTAAATATGATGTAGTAAAATGCCATAAAAATGTCCTGATAGTCCAATTTTCTGTCTTTCTAAATTGCCATTAAGTCATGAAAACTTCGAGGTTTGTTTTCGTGATTATATTTCATGTTGTAGTGTTTATATTTCACGGTGTAGTGGTTATATTTCAAGATGCAGTGGTTATATTAAACGTTGTAGTGATTATATTTCACGGTGTGGTTATTTCACATTGTAGTAGTTATATTTCACATTGTAGTTATATTTCACGGTGTAGTTGTTATATTTCACGGTGTAGTGATTATATTTCACGGTGTGGTTATTTCACGTTGTAGTAGTTATATTTCACGTTGTAGTTATATTTCACGGTGTAGTTGTTATATTTCACGTTGTAGTTATATTGTACGGTGTAGTGGTTATATTTCATGGTGTAGTGGTTATATATCACGTTTTAGTGGTTATATTTCACGGTGTAGTGGTTATATTTCACGGTGTAGTGGTTATATTTCAAGATGCAGTGGTTATATTTCACGTTGTAGTGATTATATTTCACGGTGTGGTTATTTCATGTTGTAGTAGTTATATTTCACGTTGTAGTTATATTTCACAGTGTAGTTGTTATATTTCACGGTGTAGTGATTATATTTCACGGTGTGGTTATTTCACATTGTAGTAGTTATATTTCACATTGTAGTTATATTTCACGGTGTAGTTATATTTCACGTTGTAGTAGTTATATTTCACGTTGTAGTTATATTTCACGGTGTAGTTATATTTCACGGTGTAGTGATTTCACGTTGTAGTAGTTATATTTAATGTTGTAGTTATATTTCACGGTGTAGTTGTTATATTTCACGGTGTAGTGGTTATATATCATGTTTTAGTGGTTATATTTCACAGTGTAGTGGTTATATTTCACGGTGTGGTTATTTCACATTGTAGTAGTTATATTTCACGTTGTAGTTATATTTCACGGTGTAGTGATTTCACGTTGTAGTAGTTATATTTAATGTTGTAGTTATATTTCACGGTGTAGTAGTTATATTTCACGGTGTAGTGGTTATATTTCACGGTGTAGTGGTTATATATCACGTTTTAGTGGTTATATTTCACGGTGTAGTGGTTATATTTCACGGTGTAGTGGTTATATTTCATGGTGCAAATGGCGTCCTCTTTCTCTTTTCTTCCCAGCTGAGTGCACATTTTTAGGAACAAAACCTAGGATCTTCGCTCATCCTCTGACCTACAGTATGTCGTCTTGTTCTTCTGCATGAATGTACGCAGCGGGGTCATGACTGTTCAGGGTCATGTCGGCGCATTTACAATTCCTAAATACAATACGATTTGAAATGAGTGGTGTTCTGTTCCATACTCCCTGCTGGTGCTCGGCTCTTGGCAGCCCCGTGTACTTACAAGCATTCTCTGTGTATTTGACTTCTTCATTCTTCGTTAGTGTAAGAAATTTGAGCATAGAACTGTGTTTAGTAGCTATAATAAAAGTGTTCAATGATTCATATTTAAGAATTCATAATTAGTCATAATCATAAGTGTTTTGGAAATGCATAATTAAGATAAGCATAAAGTGTTTTAGGATAAGCAGCTAGAAGTAGAATTTGAGACATGAAGCTTTTGCCAAAGTTGCAAAGTGGCAGAAGTTTAACGTTTATACTGAAGGATTATCATAGAAGGGATTAAACCATAACTGACAGTCATTGAATGTGTTAGGAGCTCAGGGACAGAAAGGCAGACAGACAGAATACACTCCTGGAAGTTAGCCAATAGGAATCGGGATAAACGGAAGAGGAGGTGTTTCGAACGGATGTGGGTGGTTTAATTTCAAGTCTTTTTCTCTCTCGCGTGATGGCTCTCAGAGGACGGACGGGTTTTATACCTGAGGAGCCGAGTTGAGTTTTGTGCAAACGGGGTTTTATTGATTTAATATTTCATGAAATAGTGTACTTCACTGTAAAGACTGTACTTGCATCAGTGGGATTAAATTCCTTTTAATTTAATTCCTTTTTTACACCGCCCGGTGAACATTGTGCAGGAGGAACACTTATATTATTGGCCTAGAAGTTTTTATGAACATTTAAATATGCCAAATCGATAAATATTTACATCAGGGAGTAAAATATCAATAATGTGCGAGTTTTGTTCCGTGATGTAGATTCTCAGAAATAAAGAGGACATGACCTGGTGGTTGTCCTGGGTGTGACTTGTTCCCACAGCAGGGTGTTTTCTATTTATATACTTAAGTCCTGGAGCTGTCCGAACATAAAAATATGTACATCTAAAAATGCCACAATTCCCTGCTCATATATCAGAGTCTCACAGTACATACAGTATCATTAGTTACATTTTTATTTTCTATTTACAACCGATTTGTTATATAAATATAATACATCATTTTCAGAAAAGCTGTCAAGTCAATGCATTCAAGAGCTCGATCACAATAGGTCAAATACATGTTGTGGGGGGGGGGGGGGGCATGGTGGCCTGTTGTATTGACGGGGTGAAATCACACAGAGAGACGGGGGTCTGTCTTCAGGAGAAGCTAAGAGGGCTGCGTGGTGACGGGTACAATATTCAGGATGTAATCAGCTCTTGTTAAAAGAATTTAAAACTTCAGCTCGGTCCATTCAGGTGTTTTACACGAGATTCCTCCAGAGGTCGGTATATTTGCAGGTTGGAATTGTAGCATCAGTCCAGACGCACAGAAATTGATGAATCCAGTGATGTGAGCCCTCTTGTCACACACACACACACCAGCATCTCAAACGCCCCCTTGTGTTTGGAAGATATCAAAAGGTGTGTGTGTGTGTGTGTGTGTGTGTGTGTGTGTGTGTAATGGCGGGCGGAGACCGTGGAGCTATGGAGGGCTGGGTGGTAGGAGGGTTAACCTGTGTGTGGATTAGAGGGCTTCGCACAGAGAACGTAACATGCAAGTGAGACTCTTTGACGTGTTGATGATGAAACTAAAATAGTTCCGAGGTCCATAAACTCATCAATCTCTATAAACATTGTTTTCTATTTCATGAATTGGTACAAACATCTGTGTTTCCTGCTGTCCAGTATCAAATCAAGAAGATCAAGTATGGTCATGTGTGTGGAGGACTCAGAGTCCAGGTCTCCCTGATGCTCCACTCAGGCGTTGCTGATGATGATGAGAGCGGGACTGGCCGCCTGCTGACTCGTCTCACACATGGCGCCCTGCTCCGCCGGCTTGGCGAACACGCGTGGCGTGTTGAGGTTGTAGACTCCGGCCTGGAGGAAACAGGCTCTCAGGGTCAGACACAGCACCTCTTGAGGCTTCAGCTGCAGCTTGTACTGGGTCTGACCCACCCAGGTGAACGAGCTGTGGACCTCCAGAGACTCTTGGCTGAAAGAGGAATGGACGGAGGGAGAGCTTAGAAAATATGCTGACGTTAGACGAGACTGCTGAAAGTTAAAGTCACAGTTAACTGGCCATCAAGTCCTGTTGACAACATCTTTCCACTGTCAGACAGCAACATGCCTTCCTCATGTACCGTTTATTAAATACACGAGTCTATGAAATGTGATATGACTGAATGTCCCAGAATCAACAGTCTTAAACCATTTCTCTTTCTCAACATTAGAAGTAAAAGTGAGGCTTTGCTCTCGGCAGAGGACATGTCGTTGCAGATGGTTGATCATTTTTCCCCAACATGTGTTTCGATGAAAGAAAAGTGAGCTGCAGCTGTGACCACCAGCAGTCCATAGGGCTCTAGATCGCTATGGAACCGCAGACAACGGGCTGAAGGAACCGACATGTTCCTCAGAAGTAGTCCTCGTGTTGGAGACGTGGCTGCAGTGATCAGTGTTTCAACGATGAGGTGGGTGTTAACTGTCTGAAGATGCAATCGAGTTGAAGTATGGGGATTGGACCTGTGCATGTCAGTCTTCTTTTCCCCACATCTCTCTAGATAAGTCATAGTTAAGTGTGTCACTTCATGAATGTACTGTGTATACACACACCTTTATGAGACATCATCTATAAAGACACGTACCTGCTGCTTTTGTTCCTTAAGTCTATGAGGACATCCACTAGAGCCGAGGAGCAGTTGGACAGCGTCAGCGTGACCGGCACCACACAGAGACTAGAGACAGAGAAGCAGCTTCACTCACAGAACCTCATGGAGCTTCTTCACTACCTCCATCAACACACGCTGACGGATTGTTGCTCAGTTACAGCCATGCAATTCAGAAGTATGTACTGTACAGGGGCTGGAAACATTTTGAACAAAGTAGCGTTTACAACGTGTTTAGGGTAAGATGTTAAATCTCCTCTACTGTGCGGGTCTCACCTCTCCAGGACAAACGGGTGCGTGTAGGTCTCAGGGTAGTGCAGGTTGGTTTTGATGAGCTGGGACAGCTCTGCAGACGGCAGGGCCACTGGAGTAGGAACTTCAGATTTAAACTTGAGCAGCACCATCTCCTGAGCTTCCTGCAACACAAAAGCCTCATCCAATCAGCTTTCAAAATAAAACCACGCTCATATTAAGCATCACATCAGGAGTCTAAATCTGATCATTCTGTATAATTGTTAGATTCCACAATTAAGGGCCCTTTAAGTCAATAGTGGAAATGTGGCAACAAATATATTGCAAATGAGATGAGTTTCTATCAACTGAGTCGAATAAACTGTCTCCCTGAGGTTCTTTTGAAGCAGGATTATATTCGAGACAGGCCTGTATTTAATAACAAGATTGTCATATTTCAGTATGAAGCCTCCTCCTAATTTATGATCCTTTGCGACAGCATTTTGAGGTTAAGCTCAACACTTCCTGCATCCGTTTCAGATTAAAAGCCCCGTAGCATGCCATTGGACAGACTCCTTCATTTCCTAACAAAGCTTTTATTGTGAAACATTTCCAGGGTTGGTTGTGGAAAATGGAGTGACTGGTATGGTTCTCATACGGTACTTCAAACACAGCTACCACTACATGTACATGTTATGTAGAGCTTGGACCATGTTTTGGAGTTTAGATAACTAAAGCGTGTTATCTCACCATTAACTCATGCCCACTGGGTTACAGAGAGGGTGAGGTTGGTTCTGTGTGTGTGTGTGCTTACTGTACCTCTTTGGGAGTCAGAGAACTGGCCTCTTTGCCGATGGTCTGCAGTGCCACATGGAGCTGACCCTCGAGGATCAGCTGTTTGTTGTCCTCCACCACATAGGCCTACAGACACACAACACACTGGAATTTCACGTACACTTAGCATGAGTAGTTTACGCTGAGAACTAAATATGAGACCCTGAGGATTCCTCAGAGAAACTGGCTACATCTTTAATGAACTCTGCTCGGTTCACCCAAATATGAGCAGAACGATGAATATGTTTCACGGCTTTGATATGAATCCTGTTTGAATATCAACACAGGATTCTGAACACAATTTGTTACGACATTGTGAATAAATGAATTCTGAATCATATTTTTGATAAGATCTCACAACTGTCCTGTGCATGGTCCACACCACGATGTCCTACTACCACCATGTATGAGAAGGTGAGCCCCACATCATCACTGTCTCTGCTGAGTGTACCTTCCAGATGATGATCAAGTTGAGGTCCAGCTCGTGACACTTCTTGACGATGCTGCTGATGTCCTCGGTGGGGACGGAGCTCTGACTCTTGCTGCTGGATGACGTCCTGGACGATGGTCCGTCCACTCGCCGAGACTCTACGGTCCGACAGCCACGGAAGAAGAAATCTCCACAGGGTGTGGAGGAGCTGATGATCTGCAAACAGATTCTATAGATATGAGAGACTCTCTACCAGAGACAGTAACAATGCTTGATGTTGTGTCTGTCTGTAGTCAGATGTTCAGAGCTGATGTCAGGAATTAGTTCTTTCCTCATCAACCCGGAAAAAAAGAATAAAGATAAGTACACTTCATAATTTAGTGGCATTTTTACATTTGATACTTTTTGTGAATATAATTCATTATTTATAGTTGTATGTATATTTCCTTTGTTAACACATTGTTTTGAAAGCCGGACGTAGTCACACAGGTATCCTTCACTAACTTTGCCAATACTTGATACATGAAGGTGACCTCCATCGGTTACATGTTCCATGAAAGGTCCTCATAGTTCCTGTTCACATGATGCCAGAGTGAACAGTAGGGTTGGACTTGGACATTATGCAGCCGTTGCACATTTCAGTTAACAGCGTGACAATAGATTATATTTATTGCTTTGGCTCTAGAGTTATAGTCTATCTATCTTTTATTCATTTAGAACATTGATTTTGTTTTCACATTAAGAATCTAAATTTCATTGCTCTTTGAAAGGGCGTACTTGCATTATTATGCTATTGTATTATCACTATATCAATGGCATAAAATGGTCCTAAAATGACAATAATATTGTTTATTGCAATTATTTTCGGGACACTATATGGACAGACATAAGTAGTTATCAGGCCTATGACACAATTAGATCATACATTTAGTGAGACAACGACATTTAGCTTTCACTTACCCGTTCATTTCCCAGATTCAGGTCTGCAAAGGTGTATTTCTCTACGGCATCCGAGGTAGCTAGAGGCAAAAGACAGACAAATCAGTGCTTCTTCAAAACCCCACATCTGATCAAAGTTTGATTGTTGACATCTTCTTCTTTAGGTACCCTGGTGGGGCTTGCATCGCGTGGCTCTGAAACACAGCTTGGCTCTTTCTCTGCTGGTGAGTTTACAGTCTGGAGGAGAGGGAGGGCAGAGAGAAGCTGTGACATCTTCTGTTATCACTGCCACTCAACACTCCACTGTAGCATTTTGGGCTAAAGTGCCATGCTCAAGGGCAGTTCACGGATGAAGCATTTAGGTGGTATTAAAATAACCACAGCTGTGTTCACCAGTCACGCTGCTACACATACAGCTGTACACCATCAAGAAGAAACGGGAACACACACCTTTATCATTGGCCGGGTTGATACACTTGTGGAGGCGCCAGTGTTGACTGCTGCTGGACACCTGGATGATGTGGAACTCACGCACGCCAGCTTCACTCTGGAAGCCCACAGGGGGAAGATTAAACCACGCAGTGATAGGCTGTTCAATGAGCTGCAGACTAAGCGTGGGGCATGCTGGGTATCTCACCGTATTGATGTTCTCCACATCGACGAAGACCAGCGTCCCACCGCTGCCTTCGTCTTCCAGGCTGCGATGTGGGGGGACACTGCTGCGGCAGGCCGACGCCTGCACGCTCAGAGAGCGACTGGCGCAGATGAACACCGTGTGACGCAACACCCGATGACTTCCCATGCAGAGAGAGAAGAGAGAGATGATGGGCTGTCTACCAATGAGGGGTTCGTGCAGTGTTGATGAACAGACATTGTTATCACCAATTCATTTAGAACAGAACTGTTAGAGTACAAGTCCATTCTTCTTATTTGCTAAATATATGATGTGTCCAGCTGTCAGTCAGACATGATTGGGCTTAAAAAGTCAGAAGCAAACAGCCTTTTCTTCCGCTTGATTATTTTGCCCTGGTCACGTAGTTACTTCTTTACTTAACGAGTCTATGTCCCAATAGAAGAGTTGCATCATCGTGCTCCAAAGAGTCCTTCTAGGTGTAACTCCACAGGCTTCGTTACGATAGCTGTCCTGAGCCGATGCCTTTGTATTTTAATGATTGGTATTGACTAATATAAAGTCTGTTCTTTACTGCGTGTTGTCATCCTCAGCCTGCTCGTGTTGCAGTGCTGCTCTACTTCATGACAGCCTGCCTCAGCAGTGAACAGTGTGTGGCTGCAACCCTCAGGTCTGCAAAGTGAAGCCAGTGCAGAAGAGTCTCAAACCGCTATTCTTTCAGTTGGCCAGCAGGGGGCGACTCCTCTGGTAGCAACCATAGACTGTATCTAAGAAGTGGACTAGTCGTCATGACCTCACCCATTGGTTTGTGGACTGATGTCATGAAGCCTCCAGTTTGGCGTTGCCATCTTGGATTTTTTGGCAACCAGTGAACAGAAGTGATCATATCTGGACTGAGAAGTATGTCCGACTCTAAATGGACCATAATTTACGAAATTAACATGATTTATCACTGAGGTAATAAATCAAGAGAGAAGTAGTCATTTTCTCATAGACTTCTATACAACCAGAGGAGTCGCCCCCTGGTGGACATTAGAGAGAATGGCTTCACTTTTTAGACCAGGAGGTCATAAACAGGCTGCTTATGTTTATGGCTAGCCAATTCACCTCCCTTCACTTGATTTAGGTTTTACCTGATTTTGATTCCTTTCTCTGTGCTCTCGTAGTAGAACAGGAAATTGATCTCATGTACTCCCTCCTCGTCTGGTCCTCTGAGCCAGAGAGGCAGCTGGGTGGACTCCCCCGGTTGCAGTGTGCTGCCATCTATCGGAATCTCCATCACACCGGACGGCTGGCTGAAATCCTCCGCTGCCACCAGCATCTCAGACGCCACTGAGCCCGGCTGGCGGGTCGTGGCCGTGGTCTTATAGGCCGAGCAGTTCTCGGCTGAGGTCGGGCTGACGGGCGTGAGGGGGGTCGTGGTCTGGCTGCCAAACGTGAAGAAATATGGGTGTGTGGACGCCACCCGAAGGCCACACAGAGCGACACCGCTGACGTTACAGAACTCAACGTAGGCCTTCCTGATCTCCCCACACAGCAGAGCAGTGGGGAACTGCAGGAAGAAGACCTGAGACACACACACACACACACACACACACACACACGGTTTCAGTGGCGTCACAGAAGAACTTGTGAGCCTTCCAGAGGATTGTAGGGGACGAAAATGTGACAAAGTAGGAAGAAGTGAATGTTGCTCATTCATTTGGTAAGTTGTGGTGATGATGCAGTTTTCCCTTCAAATTAAGACCCAACTCAAGAGTCCTGTGATCCGTTTCAAAGGTACCGCCTACACTAGTCTACTGCAGCCGCACACCACCAGCAGGTCTGAGGTTAGTGGTTTGTTAGTCAGTGGAAGATGTGGCCAGTGGAAGTGAACTCAAACTAAACTCAACATTATCAACAGAATGCGGAGACATTACAGTGTTCATGGTATTTACAACAATAGTTTTATTTGAGTCCGTTATAGAAGCCCTGCTTCAGGGGCAATAACGCTGCTCTTTAGATTTGCCAGACTGTCAGCACTGCAGGATGGGATGAGTGTGTCAGTGGTACCTCCATTAGGGGCATGGGTGGAGTTATGATGGGATTCAGCCGCCGATCCAGACCATGGCGAACCAACATCTTGTCCTCTTTGGTCTGGTTCAGCCGTGGGCCCTGGATCTTTAGGTCCTGTCTCCCCCGAACCATGACATCCAACGCCTGCTGGTCTGTAGACAGGAGCAGAACCACACTGGCTGTTTTCTCAGAAACATCGTTGACATGAAACAAAAGACAGACTTGAAAACAGAAAATTCAATACAATGACTGGCAGCAAAATGAGTGAAGTGGTACGAAAGCAGCCAAAAGCAATTCAAACCAGTCCCAGCTGATGAGTGTACCTTCAGAGCTGGGAGCCATCTCTCCAGAGGAAGCTGCAGACAGGTTGTACACCACACCCACAATGTTCAGCTGGCCAGTTCTGTGTGGCAGCAGCCGGAGCCGGGCCTGAGGTCAAAGGTCACAGTGACTGACAGCAACACAACTACACGTGTGATCAGAGTGAAGCATCACATGAGCCAAAGGAGGGACAGTCCACATCATTATTTGCTGGAGATTTAAAGAATTATTCACAAACATTGAAATGCTCTTCATGCATTTTCATGGTGAAATCCATTTAAAAGGCCTGGTAGCCTTCGCACAAAATCAGTGCATGCACATGTACCACTTCTACAGTTTAGCAGAAACCAGATTCCTAAATGTCTTTTATAAAGAAACCTGGTTCAGGGTTAGACACTTCAGAAACCTGGTTTCCCTGGAGAGAGCTGATGTGTTGGCCATGCAGTCTGGTTCCTGTGTGTCTTTTTACGTGAGAACATGTGAGGGACAAACACCTCAGAAAGGAAAGTATTGCTGTGAAAGCAGAGTGGCAGGAGAGACCGTCACATTTAGGGAGACGTTCCCATCTTCAAAATAATTCCACGGTCATAAAAGTGAAAGGGCCCATCCTGAACAACGGTCACTGCCAGTTCCAGACAGACAGTGCACACACTGTCTAAGGAGCCAATGCACTTGAGCCAATGGGCTGATGGTTGACCTGCTCAGTCAGACATGATTAGTTTGACTCAACAGCACATCAGCTGATTTGACATGAAGGTACCTGATGAGATGTTTCCAGCCTGTTGCTGGAGCTGGGATACCTCATCAGGCTGAAGCTTTCTTTATCTGCAGTCTCTCTCTACCTCTGCAGTCTGCCTGTAGATCTATCACAGCACCTACCAGTTTGGTCTCCTCTGGACCTATAAGAAACTCCAGGATGATCTCTGTAGTGACAACATCGTCTTTCTGTGTCATCTGCAAGAGGAAACAGATATTGAAGACACTGGAAATCTTAGTTTTGGGTTTTTACAGCATCCATGGATTTGTGGCCGGGCTGCTCACCCCATCAATCAGGCTCTCCTCATTGGTGATGGCCTCTCCTGCCGACTCTTCAGACGTCTGCTCCTCCGATGGAGCGGCACCCTCGCCAGTGAACCTCCAGAGGAGGGAGAGGTTGGACAGAGCCAGAGGAACCTTCAGTGGGTTGCTGAGCGTCACCTCCACTATGATTGGCTCTGTGGAGACAGGAAGAGGGCTGTATACTGAGCAGGTAATGCTGTGATTCTTTATGCTATGGAAGAGAAGACAGTGACTCCCGATTGATTGGCAAGCGTCCGTATGTTCCAACACCTAGTACCGAGTAACAGTCTGGGTATGCGAGGAGCTCTTACCCTCGGCCACAGCCAGCGGGTAGCGCAGGTTGTCTGTGTGGCTGTTTAAGCAGCACTGGGTGGGCTGGAACGTTGCTGGGACAACCCCCCTGTTGGCTGTAGCCACAAGCTGTTCCTCCAGGTGGCACCACATGGCTGCCAGGTCCTGGTCATACTCCTGGTCCAGAGACACGTGAGTGGCTGCCTGCTTTTCGCCTGCACACATAAGGTAGTTAGAGACACACAATTGATGATTAGTTGTTGAATACAATGCATTTCCATGAGTGACAGTAACCCTTCGCTCAAAGGCACCTCAGCAGTTCATTTAATTCTGTTCATCAACAGGGTGACCTTGGTCAGACATCACTAGTGTTGCATGCTCCATCTTGTTCTGATGGCTGTAATCCACCAGTAACCAGAGCAGAAGGAGGAGAGCCAGAAACAGAACACGCCTCTCTGGTCCCGACCGTCTACGAGAGAGGTCTTCAGAGAAGAGTGGAATACTTCTCTCATGTCAGTTGGTGTTGGTCATGTTTCATGTTGTCCAGAGACGAAGACAAGCATTCACACCTTTTAGAAATATCCATGAAGAAGTCGACAGCAGAAACAAGTGATCAGTCATGCAGAGGCCTTTCTGTGACACATTGAGTGCATCAACTCTTTTTCCACAAAGGAAACAACCACTTCAAGCAAGCGTGAAAGCTGTTTCATCAAATGTTGCTTCTTCAATATTGCTGTTCTACTAGTATATGCATAAGAATATGTTTATGGTAAGACAGCTAATGACTTGCATATTAGTCATAAGTCAAGAAACTAATACATGTTATACATATAGAGCAGCGGTTCCCAAACTTTTTAGGCTGCGCACCCCCTTCTACATCCCGACCGGGTTTCAGTGACACAAGGAGTCACTTTTAAAGAGCAATACGGATCGCGAGCACACACGCACAGGCTCAGAGGCAGATTATCACATTTAATTTACAATTAATGAGCGACTAATGTAGCCAGGATGTCTTCGGACAAAGCATCGATGCGGCGCGACACAGTGTTGTTGGACACCGGGATCATGTCCAACTTTTTTGCTTCTTTCTCCCCAATCATACATTCCACCATCTCTCTGGCAGCTGGCAAGCTCACGTCTTCGGCGATTGTGTGCGGTAGCCCCTTTCTCGCTATTCTGTAACCAGATATGAAGCCCGTAGTGCGTCATTTATAGACCAACACATGAATGAGACTGCAGTTGTTTTTGGCTGTTTTGTAACTCCTCCAATTTCGATATAA
The DNA here is from genome assembly GCF_949748355.1 of Melanostigma gelatinosum. NCBI lineage: Eukaryota > Metazoa > Chordata > Actinopteri > Perciformes > Zoarcidae > Melanostigma > Melanostigma gelatinosum. Next base: position 2,212,866 of record NC_136637.1, read on the forward strand.
AGAATGTAAGGGGCTTTTGACTTGCACTGGCATGCTTGGTGTTCAGGTGGCGACGTAAATAAGAGCTTCAGACTGTTAGCCAGAACCTCACTGCACACCACGCACTGTGGCTTTGGGGAATCTGCGTTGCCAATCCAAGTGAAGCCCAGACACACATACTTTTCATCATATTTCCTCTTTTTTTCCCAGTCTCCTCCGTCTCATCTTCCTCTGACTCTGGCTCGATCTTCTCCCGGTCTCTCCCCAACGCACCTCTCCGTTCCCCTCGCCTCCGATTCCTCTCTCTCTCTCTGTCCCTCTCCTCTTTTACGACTGATAGCTTCAGATGTCCCGCCTGACAGTTTTTAAATTAAAATTACATTTTTTTTTTATATTTAATATTATTACACCATCAGACCGCCATTACACTTTTCCTCTCGCGCACCCCCTAGAGGCAGCTCGCGCACCCCCAGGGGTGCGCGCACCCCACTTTGGGAATCCCTGATATAGAGCATATAACTAATCCCTGATATTGTGAACATGGAGTTCTCTCATCATCCACTGTTGTGCGTTCTGTTCTAGAATCCGCAGATTAACAAATGATGAACACTTCAAATGCATGCACTTGTGCAGTGATTGATTAAATCAGTTTCGTTCCCATAAAAAGTAGGGGTGTAAGGGTACGCGTATTCATATTGAACCGTTCGGTACGAGGCTCACGGTTCGGTACGCATGACGAATACTTTGAATACAATTTTAAAACCTTTATTTAACCAGGTAGTCCCATTGCGATTAAAAATCTCTTTTGCAAGATGTAAGTAACAATACTACATAACATTAAGGAGCAGTTTTTGTTTTTTATGCTGATGTGTTGCTAAGAAGACACCCCAGAAGATGAGTCACTCAGGTATAGTTCCATCATTGTTCAAAGTCAAAGAATAACTTTATGATGTTAGTTGTAATGAATAAATATATTTTAAAATCAAGTACATTTCTCTGCATTTATAGTTTTCTACTGAAACGAACCGTACCGAACCGTGGCTCCACTGTATCGTACCGAACCCAACCGTGAGTTTTGTGAACCGTTACACCCCTAGTAAAAATACTTAATTCCGTTCATGTGATTGTAGAATCTACAGAGCTCAGAACATTGTTTTTTACATTTGTTCATTCACTGCATCTTCTTTGGTCTTTTTCTATCTGTTCTTGAATGGTTCATAAAGGGAAGAGTTGTTATCATACATGACCTCAAGGAGGCAAAGACTGAAGAAAAGGCCAGACAGAAAGGAAGCGAGGAGAGAGAGCGAGGCTGCTTCACTGAAGGACTTTAAGACACTTTCATGAATGGCCGTGGTGAGCGCTCTTGCTTATCACAGTAAATCCACTGATACACTTCCACATCATCACCATCTTTAACAGTAGACCATCAGCTGAACGTTAAGAGGTGCAGGTCTGAAGATGAACCCTTACAGCTGGGACCTTACTGATGTGTCCATTCTTTGCTCTAGAGTCAGTCATGCTGGGAAGAGATCACCACTCATCTTTATGTTACCTTCAGCAAGGCGCCGCTCGTGTCCAAAGTAGACCCTTGTGGCCGAGCTGTGGATGCAGGGCAGAGGCAGCTGGGGGAGGCTGTCTTCACTTGCCCCTACCACACTCTGAAACACACACACAACACACGTTATTTGTGGAATAATAGGAGATTAAAAGAGCTTTTAATTGTTGTTTGGCGCATCCAATCCCTGAGTTGTTTACCTGATGATATTTTTATGTAAACCGTGGTCTGGTCCACATAATTAGAATGGGAAGACTTTCTGTTGTCTTTCTTAATCTGAGCTGGAGAACTTATGCAGATGTCTGACAACAGAGCCTTGTGGAACTCCACATCATTGTTATTCACTCATATGTGTGCTTACCTATTGACACAAAGTAGTCTCTCTGCTGTCAAGTCAGCATTGTCAGCGTACAGATGCAGTTACCTTGTACACATGGAGGTATTCTCTGAGGAAGGCACCCTGCTGCGTGGCTGTCTGCCTGCTGTCATTGGTCAGGATCTGTCTGAAGGCTGTCACAGCGCTCTCCGGTTGGCTGAGCGTGAAGGACTGACGACCGATTGTGAAGTTGATGTGGTCCTCTGCCAAAGACCAGCCCCGCTCCTTGTACACCTGCATGGCTTGGCAGTAACAGCGCAGTGCATGCCTCCTCTGTATGAAGAGACAGGGGCAGGAAAAAGAAGGTGGAGAGCAACGAAGGGCGATCACAATAAAAAAAGTAAAGTTTCATTATGATACTCAATTTGTCAGGTTTCATAATGGATCACTGAACTTGGTCCAAATTTTGTCTTCATGACCTTTCAGCTGAAAGACGTTAGACCTGACCGTCTATGTTAGACTGACCGTCCACCGTGGTCAGGATTCCTCTCAAGTATTGCATCATCAATCAAACAGGGCGGGGACACCAAAAGCAAAGCCAGCTTTCCGCATGGAGCGATTACATACATGGTGACGCAAAGACACGAATATCAAATGTAGGTCTCCATCATCTTCCCCCCCACACGGAGGAGAGCAAAGGCAAGGCAAGTTTATTTGTATAGCACATTTCAACAACACGGTAATTCAAAGTGCTTCACATAAAACCATTAAAAGCATCAAAACATAAGGCAAACGAAAAGGAGATTTAAAAACAATTAAAAACATTGATTAAAACATTAAAAACACTCACTAAAACACTAAAAAGCAGTGTAAGAAATAAAATACAGCAGTGAAATGCAGAAACTTGATTAATATCCTTGAATCTGGTTCAATTAAAGTGCAAAGACCTCAGAACTGGAGTGATGTGATCCACCCTCCTGGTTAAGACCAGGAGGACTCGAGCTGCAGCTTTCTGACGGACTTTTTACAGAGACCTGTAAACACACCGTTACAGTAGTCCAGTCTGCTGAAGATGAATGCATGGACAAGTTTTACCTCTTGAGACATAAGTCCTCTAATCCTTGATATATTCTTCAGGTGATAGTAGGCTGATCTTGTAATTGTCTTGATATGGCTGTTCAGGTTGAGGTCTGAATCCATAACTACACCTAGATTTCTGGCTTGGTTTGTGGGTTTTAACATCAGTGACTGAAGCTGAGCGGTGACTTTCAATCGTTCGTCCTTGGTACCGAAAACAATTACTTCTGTTTTATCAAAGGGAAGAGGAGGAGAACTGGAGCTGGAGCACAGCGGGAGACCTGCTATCTTAGTTCTGTTGACGTACTGCTGATGAAAACACTACATTTCCTGATTTGCTGCTTAAAATTAAAAGCTGTTAAATAACAGGGGACTTTTATTGTGAAGAATGTATCAGAAATGAAATGTGTTTATCACCTAATTAGCAAAGCTTTGTGAGGAGCTATTCTTCAATATAACAAGTCTACTACAGAGTAGTCTGCAGAGACGACCGGTAAGCAGCACCAATAAAAGGGGAATTCAGAGGAAATGCAATGTGTTCATCCACAGATGCTCCTTGAACAAAGAATTATATCCGGCCTCTAGCCAATAAGTGAGAACACATATGAGGACACAGCTGACACCATCTGCTGCATCACGTCACAAAAGTCACATTGAAAATACAAGTGCAACTACGGCATAAGACACACGATGATTAACTCAAGAACTCCATAAACAATAACTAAAATATGATACAATAATATGTATAAATATAGTTTATAGTAACAAGTATAAGTATACAGATTAAAGATGGACCTTTGTCAAAGAGAGGAAATCCCCCCGTTAACAGGAACAAAGCTGTTGGGTTAGAGCGCTGCATTAGATGGGTGGGGGCTGAAAGGCTCACCTGTCCTGCTTTGCTGAAACGATGACCGGCCAGGATCATGTGGAAGGCAAACTTGCGCACCATGGGATTGCGCATGTTAATAAAGCAGTGGGCAGCCTGTTCCAGCAGCAGAGCACTGCGCAGGTCAGAGTCCTGCACATAGAAGTGAAATAAAAAGGTCCAAGCTGAATTAATCCACTGCAAGTTTACTTGATACATCTACTTCTAAGTGAATCCATTACTTTTCAGTTTTGCATGAGTGTATGTATTTCTTGGGCATTGCGGTATTATGCTGTGTGAGCACTGTAAACATTTAGAATTCATGATTTTCATGCAGTGATCAATGCAAATGCAGATCCAACCGTTCTGATTGCATAACAAAAGTAAACTTCTTTACTCAGATTTACTGCATGCGTTCTTTAACCTACGACAGTTTCCCTAAAATTAGATTGGAAATAAAGGATGACCCCTGTATCACGATAGGTATGGTAAAGACGAGGGCTTCCTCACCTCGCTGGTCATCTTAATGAGCAGAGTTGCAGCCTCTGAGTATTTCACCTGACTCTTGAGTATCTCAGCACTGAGTAGTGCACAGCGCTCAGCCAGCACCATGTTCCTGTTGAGGGCAGAGGGGAGAACACATGTTGGAGGGATATTATGAGGCACCTCTCCATACTCAGTGAATCACTACAGTGGATGGAGTAACAGCACGGGAGCAAAGCCATGTACATCTCTGAACCAGGTCTCAAAGCAGCCTCGAAGGGCGCACCTGATCACGCACAGCCTGCAAACAGGGTGCATTTGCTTTTTATTGAATTTATTCAACAGTTTAAAACTTCTCAGATGGCATCTGCGAACCCTAACCCTTGAGAATAACAGCAGCTGAAAACCCTGCTGTCATGCATCACCACTCAGGAAAAGGACATAATAAGGTCATGAAACTTCCATTAGGGTGCACAAAGAAAGATTCACTTTGGCCTCCAAGTGACCTCACATTAGCACAATTAGCCTGCTACCCAAAAACTGACAATGAACTGAGAGCAGGCAGAAAAACATTCTGGAAGTAGGTCATACTTGCAGACGTCTCTGTACGTCTGTATGGCGGTGTCCATGTAGTGTGCTGGGTAAGGTCTGGGAGCTCCAGCCTGGAGGAAGGCGGACACTGCAGCCATTTCCTGCACAGGATGTCAGGATGAGTGGACAGAAGATGAGGCGAGATGGAGTGAACAAGAAAGGAAGGAGGGAGGAACAGAGAAGTCATGATTAGAATTCGACATGCGGTGGTAAGCAATGGAACGCGCCATTGCTCGGTTTAATCCACTCAGGGGTTACTTGGTCTGGTATGACTCGTGTTATCTGATTTTAGTTATTACTGTGAAACTGACTTTAACACTCAAGCAGAGCAGGGTTCTGTCAAATGGGATGCTGTGACTGGTCTGATAGCTGGTCTGATTATTTTGGATTCTTTTCCATTCGCTCACAAGGTAAGCACCACCAAGTAAGTGTCACCGTTTCACTCTCTCTGAGGATCACGAGCGTGACACACAGCAGCACAGTTGGTGTGCATCACAGTCACAACCTGGGATCTGATGATGAACTTGCTGTGAGAGAGGCCTGCTTGAGACCACGCTGCCTTAACGCAGAGGTACAAGATAGAGAATATACCGGGGACTTATGGGTTTGCAAATGAGTAGACGATGCCTATTTGTTACACTTCTGGCGTACATCACATCTATAGAACACAAGAGATATGTATTAGAAATATATTAGTCACGTCACAGCTTCTAAGAGTTTTAGATATGTTGCATTTGAACAAATCTATGGCCTATTATAGATTTCAAAATTTAAATAGTTAAAACAAAAAACTAAAATTTGGAATGAATGATACTGAAAACGTTTGACAGACCCCCTGGCAGAGTGGGAATTAAAGCTATAAACCCTTTCAAATGGATCATTGTTTGCACGACCCTGTGAAAATCTATCTAAGATGAAAACCACATCTCTACAGCATTCATTGATTTTGCAGCTGACAGCTAAGTCGACCACAATGTACGCTTGTGATGATGTCATAGTTCAAATAACGTTGTGTTTTCTCCATTCAGAATTATTTAGGAAAAATATGTTTTGTGTATATGTACATGTTTAATGACTCACAACCTTTTAGCTCAGGTTGTACACGTATGAAGCATTTGAAGATCCAAGAAATGACATCACAATAGGCAGAAATACCCGAGTAGGCAGTGAGTTTAAAGGGTGAACACATGGTCCTCATCAGGACACAGACAGCTGTGCACGCGTGTGCGCGTGTGTTCTCACCAGTGCCCCTGCAGCATACAGCATGGCCTGGTCTGACAGAAAGTCTTTCTTGGCCATGTGGTAGCAGCTGTAGGCGAGCTCGTAGTGCTGGACCAGGAAGCACAGGTCAGCCATCTTCCTGATCTGCAGCTCAGGGGCTTCTGGGGGATATCTGACACCACATATGAGAAAGATCAAACCAGCAATGTGTATATGTTCACAGTGGTAATGTATCAATACATGAATGAATCATATGAAGGGTGATGCTTACAGAAGGCCACATGTGCTCTTTGGTTCACTGATGCCCTTCTCTGGAACTTTCCCTCCACCGAACCACTTCTTGGTGGCAGTGAACAGAGACCGACTCAGACCTTTCCTGGAGACCAGCTGTGGACGGAGAGGCAGAGCATGTGTCTGAGTGCTGGGAGAATGTTGGGGGGTGTCAGGCTACACGGAGCCGACTCAGCTAGTGTTGCTCTCACAGTCTATGGGGGCCATGAAGCAGTGGCGGGCCGTCAGGGCCTGCAAGGCCTTCTCTGCTGGCCTAAACACAAAGTTATATCTATTTTATAATTTAATAATGTTTCTTAAATACACTACATGTATTATAATATTTTCCCATTATCTTATGTTCTCATTGCACAGCTATTGTCTTCCTCAGTTGCTCTGCTTCCAGTGCAGCTTGTTTTAAGTAGAGCTTTTATCCAATCAGATCTCACCTCTGTGTCTCTAGGTAGAACAGAGCCAGAGGCCTGCAGACTCACAAGTGCATCCATGTGCACTTTAAGTGAACGGGGACGATGTTGTTGATTGTCATCGTGTTCGACCAATCAGATCTTTAGTTTGGCATGTTGGGCGTATTCTTTGACGTGTCGGAGCTGCTAGCTGGCCTATAATGACGTCAGCATTACGTGCAGCTCAGTGTCGGTGTGCAGCTCTGCCGCGAGGTACAGAGTGTGCTGTGATTGGTCAGTGGGCGAGCACGTGACTATCGTGAAATGAAACTTAAAGTAGCCAGCAGAGCTTAGTCGGAGTAGTAAGAGTTCAAATTGAAAGATATGGACGAAATAACATTTTTAGGGTTTTGCTTGGTGTAGTTTATTCATTTTTTACCTAGCTGTGTTTTTTTTAAATGGCTGTAGGAGGAGAAACGGATTTCTGGAGAAAGACATTTCCAGAAAAACTGGACATCGTATCAAAGGGTCGGTCAACCACATAGCTAGCAGCCCTGACCCAGCATGGAAAAGGTATTTCTGGCTGACAGCGTCGGAGAAGCGTTGCACATGTTATGGCTGAGAATGCGTTTCATTTGCAACTGAGCGCTTGGTGTTTGGAGCTGTTTGGAGCTACGCTAACCTGAGGTGGCTAACCATGGCAGCTACAAGACACCATAGCACAACAGGACACTCACAAGCTACGGTGCTTTTGAAAACTTGATGAGACCCGAGTGGATCTACAACTCAACGAACACGTTCACAGGAGGACCTCAGGCTGGAACTGAACCGCACCGATGTTCTGAACAACCGCGGCATTAAACTCTTTGTTAACAAAGAAAGGAGGATGGACTTTGTCTTTAAGGGAACAGCAGCTTGTGGTGCTTTTGTGTTTTTACATCTGCAGTAGCGTTACTACTGTGTTCATTTGTCTATCATGTCGTTTTTATGAATAATATGAATGGCTCGTGCTCTAGCGCTGCAGTGTTGCTGGATTGATTTGTTGTCATATAAATATATGTGACTGGTTCTTGTGAGTTTGTTCTTGTCATTGTGTTAATTACATTGATTTGGACTATATGCATTGTCCGTTAATCACGAAGCATCCCGCCATGCGCGGGGTTATTGTCCAGACAATTGAATCCGTTCGGGCTGTTGTAGTTTAGTTTAGCCTCCCTGAACACACTGCGGGGCCTCAGCCGTTTTGGGTTATTGCTCCGGGTTCAGAGGTCACACAGCCCGTTGTCTCCTACGTGAGCGCAGTCCACCGAAAACATATTTCCCACAATTTAAGCTTGCATTTTCTAAATGCACTAGTATTATTCAAACGTATTGTTCGGTTCGTAAGCCTCGTACCGAACGGTTGAATACAAATATGTGTATTATTACAGCCCTAGAAACAAAACCATAGCTGTGTCGTCATAATGAGCTTATTAGGAGATGGCTCAAGTGTAGTAGGACAGCACAGAAGGCCCGGGTATAAAATGCACAGCCTGCTGCCATAATGTAGTAATACTATTTACAAGCGTGTGTGGAGAGTTGTGAAACTGTATCGCAATCAACAAATCTAACAATGGCAGCGAACAATCTTTAGAAAGAAGGTTCCGCCGGGCAGCATGAGCCTTGGATTCAATCGTTTTCAGGAGGAACATGAAGTGCTATATAAGTGGCCATATGGTGGCGCCACTTTTCCCAAACCACACCAGAGACTAATCATATTTAAATCTATGTTTGGCCAGACTTTAGTTTTATTTATTTATTTTCAAATCTAAAAGTAGTTTTTAAAATATGCTACAAATGAAAAGTGAAAGAAATTTAAAAATGTAACTTGTACTTTGCATTAGTTTTAGCTGGCTGGAAGACTGAGTAAGAGTTAAGTAAATAAGCAGCCTCTCCTCTTTCTACTGTATGGTCATCTTGGAGGCTGCAGTTTGTGGTGCTGTTGTCCAAAATGATCAAACAGTTATATCATCACCTCTCAGTTTTACAAGTTAGTTGTAGCAGGATTGCGAGACCTCTTCTGTGTGTATATAGTCTGTCTGCCTCTGTGGATCCGTCTCAGTAGTGGTAGAGGAAGCTAGAAGGGAATGTTTATTTATCACATGTATAATATGGAAGGGCAATGCTTGGAGCCGTACCTGGTCGTTGAGCTGCCGGATGTTCTTCTCTATGTGTGGCAGCAGGCCTCTGAAAGTGAACTCTTGGATGAACTGTCTGACGTGGTCGTGGTCATTCAGGGTCAGACATGCTCCGTGGCTCCCTGCTCCCCCCGCCAGGCTCTCTGGATCTCTCGCACCTTTCTTCGGCTCAGGGTTGATAGCACTGAGGGTGTGCAGGCTCCCCGAGCTGCTCGCTGTGTCCAGCTGGAGAGGGTGGCTTTCCAGGCTGTTGGAGGCGCCGTCTGGTGGGAAACGGTGTAGAAATGAAGCTCAATCAAGACATTTCTTTTTTTGTCGCAGCAACCAATCAGCCCTGTGCAGATGAACCAGAGGATCATCAGGGTTTACTGGTGAGGCACCCTACGATCATATGTGCGTGTCTGTAAATGGACTGTACTGTACTTGTCTACCGACCACTGAAAGCACTTTAACACTCCATGTCATCATCACAGCTACGGGAGCTATTTGGGGTTAAGTGTCTTACCCAAGGACACGGACTAGTGGATCCAGGGATCGAACCCCCGATCCTCTGAAGGACGACCCTGCTCTACCACTGAGCCTGTGGTCTGTGTGTGTGCGTGTATGTGTGTGGGGGGGTTACTATGAGGAACTTTCTATTTGAATTGATTTTGGCAGTCAACGCTGCTGTCGGGAGCTGAGCTCTGCTCCTCCCACAGCAGGTCAAAGGCTGATCTGGGTGTGTCTGACTGATTTTGCTGGAATTTGATGCGGTGGCACTGATGGCAAGCATTCAAAATAACTATATAGATAGACTATCTTCTCTCATTTAGAGGCATCAGTTTTCAACTGGGAGTGGTTCTTAACAAGTTATAAGTTCCTCACAGGAACGTCAAACATTAGGTTATTGTGGAATAGATGCTGCTCAGATAACTCAGCAGACAGCTGTTGGTTGTCTAAACAAGAGGAAGCAAACGTTAGTATGTTGAGGAGCTGTTGAATTGACAGACCTCTCTCTGTAGTGTGATGGCTGTCCACTTCAGCTGCACTGATGTTATTCTCAACAGCAGCACTGTTCACAGCTGCATCATCAAGCACCTCCTGCAACAGGGGTCACCATGAGAACACATTATGAGACAGAACAACAGAGAATCCTCTGGCTGATGGGCTGTGCTCTGCTGTAGACACTGGACCGTGGTCAGGCAGTGCAGCGCAGCGCTCACCTGGTTCGGCAGATTATTCCTGTGCAGGTACTGACTCCAGGGGTCTGGAATCTGTTCATCCTCTTCAGCCGAGAAGGTACGAGAGTTCATCTTCAACAGGTAGCAGCCCTGGTGACCGTACCTCTGTTTCATATCCTCGTACACTGAATCTGCCCTGCAGAGGGAGCAACACCACGGTCTGGTCATTCATAGTTCTTTAACAGAGAAACACACCACGTAATGCCAAGTGGAATTCTGTTCAGTACCTCTGTTCACCCCCCTCGCTCATGTCATGCAGTAAGACGTAGTACTTGAGCGTGTTGGGGATGAACCACTTGGGGTTGGTGTAATCTCCGCTGTGCTGGATCCTGTGCTGCTCCTGAGAGAGCTTGAGGAACTGCTCCACAGGGACCGTCTCGGTGGAGGACACCACCAGCAGGCCTGACAGGACCAGAGCGTCAAGGACATACAACCATGTGGATCAATAACGGAGCAGGTGCACTCAAGCAGAAGGGTCTATGAGAGCCAAACACAACTGTATAGTAGTCTCGTACTTTGAATTCTTTATCAAATACAATCACGGAGTTCAAAATCAGTTTGGAATAGAATGATAACGGCTACAGTGGGACAGTCGGGATGATAATGACCATGTTTAGAAATCTGACCGACAACCCCCGTTGACAGCGCCGCACTGTGGCTGCTGGACGAGCTAATGTTAGCATCACAAGCTGCTTCACAGCACACAACCCCAAAGGTCCACATTCACAAAATACCCAATCAGCTTCTTCGATTTTCATTTTTCTTAAATGTATTCTATTAATCATATATATTTGATATTAACATATGTTTGATCTTGAACTGTAAGCCTGGTAGTGTGTTTATTGTTTCTCACATTAACCATTTAAAACATTTTCCTTATTTATTGTGTTTGGTGTGTTTGGTGTGAGCGCTCCTGAGTATTGTGAAGTGAGCGACTCAGTTGCAAAAAAGAAAATCAAGATTAAGCAACATTTCAATCAAAATCTGCGTATTATTATTTATTGTTAGACATATTTAAGATTTGAAACCACGTTTTTAGGAGCTTTAAGGTGATAAAAATGTTTAAAGGTTTACCAGCAAGATTCTAAATACTAATAAATCACTATTTTTTTCACGAAGTACTTTTCCCTCCCCCTCCCCTTCAGTGGGGATTTCAGACAGTACAAGTCCTGCTGGAGTGAATAAACAACACACACTCAGTGGTGTATTCAAACAGAACCTGTGACACGGCACCAGATCACACTGATGAACCAAGACACTGCTCAGCCTAACTGCAATCTCATGAAAATCCTGACCAGAGGCCAGTTGTGTCCACTGGCGGAAGGATACAGGCGAGGTAGTGGTTGAGGAACTCATGGTCGGAGGCGGCCATTGACTGCAGGAAGTTCTCCCTGTAGGCTTCAAACCAGGGCGTAGTCGCTAGAAACACAGAGACAAAATGAGATGGAGGATTTCATCCAACAAACAAATCACTCTATCTACCTCTCTACTCCATCTATTGCATCGTATATCACCATTAGAGAGGTATCACAATACTCTGCCATTAAAAGCGCTACCATACGTATTAGTATCAGTACTTTACGGAAGACAGTGTTTTATAAGAGATGTATTTGTGAGTTGCGTCGATGTGATGGGCAGTGTGTGTGCACAGATCTGCTTCCACTCGCTGCGCCAACTGTTTTGTTTCTCTCAAACACACACTGCAAATACGAGTGCTTTTACCAACGGATCACAGCTCGTCGATAAAGCAGACGCACAGAGTGAAACATGGCACGAAAGTACTGTACATGAGGGTTCCGAGTTGTTCCTACACTTATGAAGGCTCCGCCATCTCAACCAAGATGGAAAACTTTGTTACTCGCACATCTTCAACAGCATTAGCAGCGTAGTACAGCTTCACGCCTTCGTTCTTACCTTTCACAATAAAAGCCCTAGACATGTATATGCTTAACAGAGCATTTTGATAATAGGCAACTCAACTGAACAGCTTACAGTACTGCTCGTACCAGTTCTAAGCCGCAGCGTGACATGTGATGGTAAAGATGTGACCGTGTAGCTGATCTAAATGATGGCTTCTCCATTCCTGGTTGGATATTAACAATAATCCACTCCTCTTGTCTTATGGCTTCTTCTCTCATCCTCTATCTTGCATTGACACTCAAAATATTTGTTTTAATACAAAAAAAACAAAGTCGCATGTTCTGTCATCTATGATTACATTACTTTCCAAATGTTTCATTTTTTTCTGTGGTGTTTCAGTATCAACATGTTTAGGCAGGTATTGCATCAAAGTCATCATTTTAGTATCGGAACACTACTAACCAACTACCTAACTAGCCACAGTTGTAGTACCAGAAGCATAAATACCCATTGTGAAGAAGGACAATGTGTTTATTTCCATCAGTTACATTGGAGCAGCATGCTAACTCTCTTCAGTGACTGAAATGAGCCTTCTGATCCTCGACTACTAAAACGTGGAACATAGCGGTAATCTTTCTCCAACACACACAGACTGTTCCAGCTCAGCTGCCAATCAAGCCGAGGCGGTGTTGCACTTCGTCATGTCATCCAACGTCAAAGGGAGGAACCAACCACTGCAAAACAACCTTGGTTTTTATAGTTCCGTTCATGTCCCTTCTCTGAAGAGATGGAGATACAGAGGCTGGTGAAGGGAATTAAATGTGTATGACACTGTACTGCACCTGCTTGAGTTTGTACATGTGGAGATAGTGAGCTACAGGACCTCCCCCTTCACACTACAGCTCAACATGGGCATTGTGCAGATGGAGGCCATTATTCCTCTCCTGAGACGTATCAGCATCATTGTCTGCTAGGTTGTGAAGCAAAAGTTCGACAAACACAAATATGCTGACCTCTATAATGCTCATCTAATGGGATTCTGACATTTAACCAATTCATTTTGTTTTTGAATTCACAGCTGTGTAACTCTACTCTCTGATCTCCAAAAATGTCACGCGTGGCAAATTATTCCAATTACTTGTTCTTGCACCTTTGTTCTGAAAAAGTCAGGGATCAGGTGAACCCTAAACCACCATCGTGTCAGTAAAGGCAGAACCCCACTCGTCACAGCCTCTGATGATCAACGCTGGATGAGGACTGCATTAGCTCTTTGGATAACAGCAGCGTCATGAGGGGGCTAAAGGTAATAAAGGCTCTACAGTTAAGAACAGAGGAAGCGAGGATCAGGGGCCCGATGCATTAAACTCTGCTTCTGTGTTATAAATCAAAATCACTGTGGCACATGGAGCCTCATTGACACTTGCACCGTTTGGCTGTAGAAACAGCCTCACAGATCAGTTTACACATCTTGTCCCGCCACCATCAGAGAGAAGAACCGCAAACAAGAAGCTCAGTTCTACTTTGACAGAGTGACAACAGCACCAGAACAGCCGTCATAATGCCATTCATTTATCACGTGTAATATCTCAGTGACCATAATTATCATAAGAAAAATAATCAATTATTAAATCGGTAGACCTCATATTGAAATACTTAATGAAATTCAAATAGCATGCACCCGGGGTAATGGCTCAAATGTAAATCTAAAAAAGTAATACATTTCTTCACTCATAGGCAATTACCGTACTTGCAATTACGCTTAGGAATGCAACCTTGATTGACATTTTACAGAAAGATGGGTATTAAATATAAAAACAGGGATTATGGGAAACAAGCTACACAAACTACATTCTACCATAAGATGAATCCCCTCATATTTATTCTCCTCATTTCATCTGCCTCTAGAAAACTGTGCCCGACTGGTCCGAGGTCTGTTTGAGGTGACACATTCTTCCTTTATAAATACCACTTGTGTGAGGAAAGGTGTATGCATGGTTTTAGTCCACACACATTGATGCATCTGGCCCCATCTCATAAATAATCATCTCCACACATAGAAGAAAGCAGCCACCACAAAGAGCAGAGAGACAGTGCAGCTAGTGGAGGCTAGAAGGAGAGAAGCTGAGAGGACTACATATCAGCCAGGAGGCAGTGATACCTGTGTAGTGCTTGGAGGTGCTGACTTCAGACAGTGTTTCTTTCCAGGCACTGTACCAGGGGGCGCTAGCTTTAAGAGAGTGATCTGATAGGTGGAAGCAGACAGCCAGGGCTTGTGTTAGCAACATCTCTTTATTCAAAATGAAAAGTTACAGGTGACCAAGGAACAAAACAGGGAGAAGTATGATAGAGGCAAACGTCACATGGCCGTTCATTACATCAATTACATTGTTCCGCATGCTGATTGTGTCATTGTAATTTGAAGTAGAGAACAGACTGAAAAGTAACTGGTAAGTAACCCCACCCCTGGAACGCAGACTGGCCAATCACAGCATGGCATGGGCCAGCTCCTACCAGGGTGTGACAGCTCCCTCTGCACCGCTGACTCACCGACCCGTTCACAGTTCATGTTCAGGCTGGTTGAGTGGATTTGGAGCTCGTCATGGTTAAATCTTGTGTAGTAGTGATACTCGTTAACTTAAGAGGTTGGATGGAGATATGCGGTTCTAAAGCGTTAGTGGAGCTAACATTAGCAGAGTACATTAGCACACCGTTAACCAGTGTTAGCACTTCTATGCTACGCTAGCTACTGATGGTATACAGAATGTCTTTACATGCTGCCTTTACTTTAGCTTTGTAATGATTGTAACAGTGACTAAAGACCAGATTTAAAGGCTTTACTTAACAGTGTTGTTCCTTAGTGTCATTGGGTAACCCCAAGTCTCTTCATTGCATCCCTGTTTCCTTCACTTGCATCTTTTCCTTGTGCCTTAGCCCCTCCCCCCAGGGGTGCATGGAGAGATGCAAGGCCACCATTCGAGGAGAGAGGAAACCAAGAACTATGTTTAAAGAGAAAAGAGACTTCCTTTCTTCTGTATCGACACATGAAGAGACGTCTCTGATCACAGCTGGATCAGCTGTCAGTCGGCCTTAACAGCTGGAGAGACTTTTGACAGAGTTTGTGTCGTACACATGATCACTGTACTTTTACTAATAAGGACACTTCATCACTGCCAGAGCAGATGTTTTTATACGGTCCTGTTTTGAAGCGCAGAACCGAATTTCTACCGACGGAATGAGTTAGTCTTATTTATATATGATTGTGACACACTTATTAAATAACCTAGAATATGATTATGGTTTCTCTTGAACATTGGAATTCATTTATTAGGCTCCATGTTTCAGGTTAAACTTAAAATGATAAAACTCAAAACACTCAGGAATGATCTCCCTCACGTGACTGAATGAAATGATGTAAGAAACTCTCTGACTTTAATAGTTTACATAATAAAAGTTATTGAGGGAAACGCATGAAAACACAAATCTTTCTAATAAATGAAGAAAGTTGTTTGTGGTCGTTTTGTTGTTCAGTCTACAATGGACATTTATTTAAACCAGATGTTGAATCAGAAACTAATCAAACGTAAACTAGAGTTTAATCTGTGATCCGTCTTCACTCTGGTATGAAACTCCAGTCAGTCAGTCCGATCGGCTGCAGCGTCCAATCACATGACCGATGAACAATGAGGGGGCGCGTCGGCCGTTAAAAGACTTCCTGGAAGGCTGTGCTCGTGCGTCCTCGCTCATGGCTCCTCAGAGATCCCTCCTCCCTCCTCAGAGCAGAAATAAGAGCAATATGGCAGAACAACTTCCGGTTCAAGTGAGGATCGAGGAAATGACAAATAAGAGACTTGGGATGTACCCAGAGTCTTCTGTCTGGATCTCCAGGTGATGTGGTGGTTCACTTTAACACTGTGACCTGTAATCTTTATCTTTATAACCTGCTGAATCAGTTTCACATCCTAAATGTATCCTTCCAACACATAATGTAGACCCTTCCTCCGTTTGCCTTTCTCTGACAACGCTCTTTATGATTTAGTCAGGGAGCGCCGTTAGCTTAGCCAAGGGTCAATCGTCTGACAAATGAACAGTCTGAAGATTTCATTTCACTACAATTCTATTTCATTAATGTCATTCTCATAATGTCAGACAATTAGAAATATAGATTTTTTCTAGTCTGAATATCCGTATTGTCATACTTGAACATCAGCAGCCAGCATTCTTGCTGCTAAACAAACTTGATGCTTTCCAGGTAGGGTTGGGCGATATGAAGGCGTATACAGTACACAGCTAGAGATTTGGCAATACCTCTTCCAGCGTGGGAGCTGTTTTGGAGTAATGTTGAGAATCTCTCAAACCCAGCTGCCTCGCAAGTCAACCTGATTTGGGCAGATATGGAGGAGGCACCCCACCCAAACCGAGATGGTACTAACTGACATTTGTAACCCATAGTTTATTTAGTCTTTTGGTGTACACAAATTTGTGATTTATATATTGCAGTCTGATTTATTTACATCTGTTAACTTGTAACACTGTAACCTTAAAACTTCCAATTTGAAATGGTAGATGGACTGTAGTTGTACTTTTCTAGTCTTCTGACCACTCAAAGCTTTAACGCTACATGTCATCACCCATTCATACACTGATGGGCGGAGCTTCCATGCAAGGTGCCACCTGTCCATCAGGACTAACTAACATTCGCACACCGTCGGCACAGTACAGGAGCATTTTGGGCTCACGTGTCTGGCCCAAGGACACTCTCTGTGCCTGTCTTTACATGAGGGGCGGATGACTCAGAGCCTTTCACCAATGACTGACTGGCTCATTTTAGGGGGTACATTGTAGCTTTAACCTGACAGGTTAAGCTTTTACATACAAAACAATTTATAAACTGATCAAATATGATGTACTCTTATAGCTTGCACTGCCCAACAGTGTACCAAATTGTTAAAACTAGATCCACCTCAACCAGCTCCATCAGTAAAATGCTGATTCCACATTAACGCATCAGTAGTAACAACCAAAGAACCAAAAGATGACTAGATGATGGTGTAGAGCACTTATAGGGGGCTTTTTCTGAATTAAACATTTAAATGACAATTCAATGTGCAACTCTTCAACAGCTAAACATAATCCCTGTTTTGACATGATATCAGCCCAATTAGAACCAGAACCGACAGACGTTTGTGACTTACCCTGCGCTGGTGTCAGCTAGCCCCATTTAGGTTCCACTACTGGCTGAAATAATTCATTAAGGTTACCTCAAGTACTCTCTGAAGGATTGACAGCCCACACTGTCTCTTTTTGTGAGACACAAGAACGGGTCAAAGGTCGTTTTGTCTCTTTTCGGTATTTTCTGACCACAAGACAGCCAGTATGATTACACACCGCTTCAGACATCATTTTTTACATTCATATTTTTTACATTCATATTCCTGAAAGTCCATCTCTGGCATCTTCTTTCTGTTCGTGGTCACGTCGTGGAAGACTGCCATCAACGTGGTCTGTCGTGTCTCTAGGCTGAGTCACGGTAACAACATACGACTATATGACTAATTGAGTCTGAACTTTGTATTACATAATGCGTTTTGGTTAAAAAATGTATATCAGTTTATTTATCATTATCGGATTATTGAAATCGGCCTTGAGGTTAAAAACATCCTGTATGACTCCAGAGCCGGTCCTTACCACTGAAGTTGAGGTCGTAGTCTCCTGCCGTGATCACGTTGGTCGCAGCCCCCTCTTGTGGCTGGCAGGATAACACCACTTCGTTGAGCAGTCGGCGCTGGGCGGGGCTGAAGGCAGCGGATGCTGGGTTTGGGCTCTTCACCACATTGTTGACACAGATACGTAGGTTTTTCACAACCTGCACCTGGTTGTTGGGGTCCCGGATGTGACCTAGGGAAGAAGATGACAAGCATTTATTTTAAAAAACAATTGTTTTAGAAGCAAGCGGCAACTGCGGGTTCAAACGGTCAACAGTTGCGCAACCCCTCAGCACACCCCTCCCTTTCCAAGTGTGGAGACAACCTACGGTGGCCTTCAGGTGACAAGTGGTAAACACGCAAAAGGCCCAGTCGAGAGATTGTCAGCTATGCCTTCGGAATTTTTGAAAAGGACAAATACAGAACCTGGACATGATGCTGATCAACCTCATGTCAGACCTAACCCTGATGAAGAGCCCACTAACAGTGGGGATCAAAGGACAGCAAAAACAGTGAGCTCAAGGCAATACAGTGACACTTATCGGTGATTTGGCTTTTCTTTCATCAGGGATCCTGCTGCACCAACCCGGTTGTGCCTAGCATGTGGGGAAAAAACATCCAATCGTGCCACAGCGTTATCAGACCTACGGAGCGGCCGTCTGAAGTCACGTTTAGCGGCTTTCAGCAACTACTCTACTTCCTGTTTACACCGGCACCCACCCGCGTGCCCAGTAAACGTGAATAGTCACGTGATATTCTATTTCAGGCGTTTAAGTCTGGACGGAGATCATTTAAAAAACTATGCTGACACGCCGTGTGTACGGAGATCGTTTTAAAACGTATTCGTGTGGATGTCGACTCAGGGGAGCCGCAACAGAGGGGCTGAAGAGCCGCAGGTTGCCGACCCCTGCGCTACAGAGAAAACACCTCTACAGTGATGATAACTGCGTGTCTGTATTAGTTACTTTTATTAAGTACAGTGATCATGTGAACAGACACAAACTTCTCAAATGTCTCTCCAGCTCTTAAAGCCAACTGACAGCTGATCAGCTGATTCGCTTCAGGTGAAGATAGACTGGAAAAGACGTCTCTTAAAACATATTTCCTCGTTTCCTCTCTCCTCGCATGGTTTCCTTGCATCCCTGGGGGGGGGGGGGGGGACTAAGACGCAAGGAAAAGACAAGTGAAGGAAACGGGGATGCAATTAAGAGACTTGGGATGTACCCAATGTGCGCCGATCTCCGGGGATCGGAGCAGGAAAGGCTCATCTCGAACGAGCCTATTATAACAATGATCATTTGGGTCGTATTGTATTCCTATAAACCATAAACGGTGTAATTTTGAGCGCAGATCTGAAATAGTCTAGAGAATATTTAACAAGCCATTCTGCCAAACGGAACTAATTAATCAAACAAGTATTGTGAAGTGTTTAGATTGGTCTGCCAACGTGCCATATCAGGATGCGAGTGTTTGGGACTACTTGCTACAGTGGACCAGCTTGTTATGTTGACATTGTTTTGTGACACCACGGCGTGCATCTTGGTCTCACTTGGCTCTGTTGAGTTAACCTTGATGTGTGGACTGCAACTAGAGTCTAACAGCCTAATAACGCACTTAACTCCTTGAGTTATTTCTTGACGATCGAACAACAGAACAGTTAACGTTAGCTACCGGTATTAAAGCTTCTCCTTCAGAACCGCTTTGAGTGGCTCAGTGGTCAGGTATCAGTCGGCCTCTCAGGTGTCAGTCTGTACTTTATCTCCCCTCCAGTCAACGCACACAGCTGCTTAGACAAAATCCAGTCTGCTAGCCGTCGGTTAGCGCTGCGCTAATGTCAACTTCGCAGGCTAAAGCTGCTAGCTACACCACCGAAGCTCCGTCTGTGAGAGCTGTGACACCGATTGTCCGGAGTCACGGTGGCTCGTGAATAGTTGAGCTTACCTTCGGACGTTAGTCTGCAGAAAGGCCGCAGCAGCTCAGCGAAATTCAGGTTGTTCTTGCGAGTCACTCTCTCCGCATCTTCGCTACATAAAACGGCCACCATCGGGACAAACGAGTCCTGGACGAACTCCTGCACGGACTGTACGCATTGGGCCATGTCGGACCGGGGTCGACACCAGCTAACACACTGAACCGAGTCAACTGTCCTGTAGACGGAGAAAGCCGGACTATATCATTTCACTTCCTCTACTCCTTTTCTAATCGCAGACGGCGGCCATGTTGAATTCGCCAACCGACTTCCTGTGTAGTGCTGAGACGATCACGTGACGCCTGACACCTACTTCCCTTTTCTCTCCACGTGACCAGTGTGCGCTGATGTTTCACCTCTCATAAAATAAAATAAAATAAAATAAAATAAGATAAGATAAGATAAGATAAAATAAGATAATCCTTTGTTAGTGCCTCAGTGGGGAAATTACAGGATTACAGCAGCATTGCTCACAAGTAAATAAATAAAAAATAAAAGATATAAATCAAGTAATATAACTAAACTAACAGTAAACAGTAGAACAGTAATAAAATAAGACAGTAAAGAAGAATATAAAATATAAAATATACCAGCATATACAGAATATATACAGACGGAATAAAAAAATATAAGAGAATACTGGACATTGGATATTGCACCAGGTGAATGAATTAAAGTGATTAAAGTCATTAAAGTGATTAAACTCATAACTATTTCATATAGAATAACAACGATATTATACAGCAACACAAATCCATCTTCATGGAATATTGTTTTTACAATAATTGTGATCTTTACTGTGGAAGAGTTTCTGCCAGCCAGCATACAGGTTTATATCTGTAATCCCAGAGGATTATGCTAAAATCTTTGGTGCAATACCCTTTGGGCTCTGTATGCTGTTTCATTCTCAGCAGAAGGGTTGATGTCGAACAATTGCCCTTGATATCTCTAACACACACTTCCTTAGGACTTTGTCCTCAATTATTTTGGTAATAACATAAAAAGAGCTCTGATCCAAAGAGTATTACTACATTACACGTTCGCAGGAGGACTCTGGCTGGAACTGACCCGCACCAATGATCTGTGCAACCGCAGTATTAAACTCTTTGTAATCAAAGAAAGGAGGATGGACTTTGTCTTTAAGTCAACAGCAGCTTTGGTAAGTGAACAGATTTTGTGTTTTTACATCTGCAGTAGCATTAGTGTTAATTTGTCTATCGTGTCATTTTTATGAGATGGTTAATATTGTTCCAATGTTCTTCAATACAGCATGATGTTCATTTAAAAAATTTAAAATAAAAAAAAAAGCAGGGTGTGCTTTAGGGCGGGGCTACACGGTGATTGACAGGTTGCTACCGCTACCAGAGCCGTATATAGCGTCTCTAATTCACTCCTCTGCAGTCCAAACTGAGTCCACATACCAAAGGGTGACATCATGTCCACTTATATAAAGTCTGTGCTACCGACCCACAAACTGAATTAAGTACCAAGACTGGGCTTTTCTTCAGAAGGGGGGTTTAAAGAGACTGAGAAAGAGGATGACTACATATGTTCAGATAGACAGTATGAGAAAAAGATAGTGTGTTTGAACATTCAAGTATGTAAACATGTTGTAGGAGAAACCCAAAAGACAAGTATGAACTTGAGCATATGTCCCCTTTAATTCTTCGTGAAATACATTCAACAAGGTGCTCGAAAACATCATTTTCTTCCATTAGAAGATGAGTGCACTGTGGGGATAAAGGGAGGGAGATGGTCAGCAACAATACTCAGGAAGGCTGTGGCATTTAAACTATGCTCAGTTGGTACCAAGTGGCCAAAAGTGTGTTAAAAGAAACGCACCATTACATTACACCACCATCACCAGGCTGAGCCGTTGATACAAGGCAGGATGGATCCATGCTTTTATACATTTTATTTATTATTTGGGAGCACATGTGATTACTGATTTCAACAACTATGGGGATGGTCGTTTACGTAGTGTCACTGTAATTACCGTGTTCATGAATGCACACTACACACACAAGATGGTGTTGATGGATCACATTCTATGCATGGAATCGTTAGTACAAACAGGACATGAGGCACATGCTTCCTAGTCAACTGTTTTACTGAGCTTGATTCAGATCAACCAAGACACGGAAGAAAGGGTTCAACAGGATTGTTATGCAGCACACAAACATTGGATAAATGTATTAATAACCAACGGCTGTCACTGACAACGTCAATGACTGTCCATCCTCTGCTGGGCTTAAACACTCATATTCTGTTCCAGTCACATGATGACACGGTGTACTCCTTTAAAGTCGGGGCCTCTCTGCCTTAACAAGGATGGCTTAACAAACCACAAGAATGGAGATTCATGTCGTCTTACACTTTAATAAAACATCAGTGGTACTGTAGAAACACTATCTACAATACAGTCAATACTATCTGCCAAGTATTATGACTCAAAGGTAATAAAGTGACGGCCATCTGCCAGTCAGATGGTTTTACCATCCAGGACCAGATCATCACAGACACTGCTTAATGCATCCAGGTATAAAGGCAGCAGTGTGGTGTGCCACAGGAGAACCGGTTACACAGAAAGGGCCCTGGGGGTCATTTGATGTTGCGAAATATGCGGCGAGCGTGATTGGTCTTTATGGCGGCGAGAGCTGCCTCCAGTGTGGTGATGAGGTGCAGGAGGGTGCTGGGGTCAGTCTGGAGAACGCTTCTGCTGAGGTCATCGCGGCTGTCACACCCTCCCGTCAGGAGCAGGCGCATCGTCAGCATGGGAATGACCTGCTGACGGATCGGACGACTCGCCAACTGGCAGGAAGACATATGATGAAGAGGCTCAAATCTGAACCAAAAACATGTTGGCATTGTACGTCCAAGCCAAAAATACGTTTCATATCAGCTTTGTGTCATATGTTAACAATGATTGGTTACATTTAGGCACAAAAATACTTGGTTACGGTTAGAAAACGTATCAACGTAATGTAACCAAGTGGAACTGACGGTGTAACTAGTGGGTCCATCGGACCAGGAATGAGGTGCACGGTCCTGATTAGGTAAAAAGAGGCACCTGCTGGCAACTCGCGTCCTGTGTCTTTCTCTCCGCTGTCGCGAGCGGGGGGGGGGGGGGGGGGGGGGGGGTCGAGTCCACCTGCTTTCTCTCCCACACCAAGCGGAGCCGTATGGTGAGGCCGCATACGTTGCGTCAGTAGCGCAGTGTCTGAGAGGCGTCGGTTACGGAGGGGACAGCGTGTGTTTGGGGGATGGCTGTTTCAGGTATATATCTTTATGTATTTCATGTGCTGGGGAAATTCTGTATAATTAAGGGATATGTGATGGTGTATTTGTGTTATTTTAGAGTTTCCTGAGCAGTGCACCCAAGGGTAGCTGGGGGGGAATCCAAGTGGGGGTGGCTGGGTTGCTGAACAGGTGTGTGGAAGGATAATCTTTTGGGTTGGGTTTCTGGTTATTGGCAGTTATTGGTGAGTACTTATGTTTTTGTTTTCATTTCTTTTCTAGTTAGTGGGACACTGCCTTGGTCTTTTTGGTTTTGTTTATTTGGCTTTAAATTGTGTGATATCTATCTGATCGCCTGGTCTGTGAACTCCTCCTGCCTGCTAAACCAGCTGTCACTGGTTACTCCACATAGGTTGTACCAATAAAGCATTTCTATTTTTATAACACTGCTTCCTGTGTGTATGTGCCTTTACGGTGTTGTGAACCGGATCTCTGTGGTAACTAGGTGCTACAGTAATGTAACAACAACATAACGGACCGACTGTAAATAATGAACAACCACCCGTAGCAGACTATGTCATGTTTCGTAACGTTTTCATACCCTGACTTCCTCCTTCTGTCATAAACGCATAAACGCAGACTCACAAGTCCTGATGGTGGAAAGTTAATCGGTTAACAAACACCAATTAATTAACACAATTACACACAAAAAGATTGCAAATATATAACAAGCAAACATATGAATCCAAAGCAGATGATTCATAATTTCCTAATGATCTAGCATATACACAGAAACACACACCTGTACATCCAGTCTCCATTCCAGGTTGTGGTAGGCAGGCAGGTTGGAGGGCAGCTGACTCAGGATGCTACGAATCTGACTGTGGTGTTTCAGGTAGAGCTGCAACACAAACCCTCACACACTCAGCTGGAGAGCAGGGAACTGTCATACAAAGTGTGCACTGCAAATCATCTCAGATCAACACAATGGAGTCAAAGTCACCTGTAAGAGGATCTGGTTAAGCTCGTCACCAAACCCCAAAACCAACACCGAGTCCAGGAAATCCACTTCAGAGATCTACACACACACACGCGCAC
>NC_136637.1:2241889-2276889 GCF_949748355.1 Melanostigma gelatinosum
ACCACCCAAGCCTTACGGGCAATGTAAGGGTTCAAGGACACATCGACATAGACTAGCCGGGGATCGAACTACCGATTTGTGTTTGAAGGACGACCCGCTCTCTGAGCCATAGAGACAAATATCCTACTTTTACAACAGTCTTCGGTGCATAAAAATAATATTTGGCGGGGATTTGTCGCCTTACATTAATATTGACAGACACACCCACACATACTGTGTACTGTACAAATGTAAAATGTAGGGGCATACACTAAATCTTATCACATTAAAAGTGTTGTAGTGTCACATCATATAATCTGAATTCCATAGTTGTTTGACCTTCTGCACTCTTACAGGAGGCGGAGTATTTGCAGTAAGCACGTCTCGTCCTTGTACAAACTAATTCTTGCTCCGAGGATTCATCCGGGCATTTCCCCTCTTCACACAGTGCACCCAGAATGCACCTGGTGTACTCCACTGACCATCACACAGAGCGAGCAGCTTTCAGGATGTTATTATCGTTATTGCTTCATTGCTGTCAGCTGACAATCACACCTCAGTCGTTACAGCAGCCAACGTGTTGTCGTGCTCCTGATCCAGGACCAGTTACTGACCTGCGGCATCAACTTTCGGCAGGAAGGAGAGGTGTTCTTTATGGTCGTCAGACAAAACCAGCAGCATCCTGAACACCGTTAGACTCCTTTACAACCGGTGGAGTCCTGAACAGCAACGGTTTAACAGTCGGGAACCAAGCACATCTAACGTTATCTACCCGGAAAACCACTTGTACGGATTTCCCATAACCCGCCCTACTATGCCTCCTATTGGCTTACCGTGATGTTCCTACCCTAGGCCTAACCAATCCAGCCAACGAAGGGAACAAGTACTAGCCAATCAGAGGCAGAGTAGGGCGTGTCCGTATCTCTCCTTCTTCGTTGGTGTTTCATTGCAGCATAACATTACTCCCTCCTCTCCTCCTCTAATCCAGGGATTCCCAAAGTGGGGTGCGCGCACCCCTGGGGATGCGCGAGCTGCCTCTAGGGTGCGCGGAAGCACAGACAAATCGGGAGCACATCGGCCCATCGCGGAGTCAAGGTGAAAAAAGAGGAAACGAGAGTGAGCATCAGACTGGGAAAAAAAGAGGAAATATGATGAAAAGTATGTGTGTCTGGGCTTCACTTGGATTGGCAACGCAGATTCCCCAAAGCCACAGTGCGTGGTGTGCAGTGAGGTTCTGGCTAACAGTCTGAAGCTCTTATTTACGTCGCCACCTGAACACCAAGCACGCCAGTGCAAGTCAAAAGCCCCTTACATTGTTTATACCGAAATTGGAGGAGTTACAAAACAGCCAAAAACAACTGGAGTCTCATTCATGTGTTGGTCTATAAATGACGCACTACGGGTTTCATATCTGGATACAGAATAGCGAGAAAGGGGCTACCGCACACAATCACTGAAGACGTGAGCTCGCCAGCTGCCAGAGAGATGGTGGAATGTATGATTGGGGAGAAAGAAGCAAAAAAGTTGGACATGATCCCGGTGTCCAACAACACTGTGTCGCGCCGCATCGATGCTTTGTCCGAAGACATCCTGGCTACATTAGTCGCTCATTAATTGTAAATTAAATGTGATAATCTGCCTCTGAGCCTGTGCGTGTGTCCTCGCGATCCGTATTGCTCTTTAAAAGTGACGCCTTGTGTCACTGAAAGTTATTGAAACTTTGTTGCAGTGTTTCAGGGCGTTTTCACACCTTCAGTTCGTTTGCTTTGTTGCAGTTGCTCCTTTGTTCGGTTTGTGTTCACACTGCAACATTTAACAGCGGACTAAATCTTGTAAACAAATGCCACGCGCGAGAAAACTGTTCTCTCATTGGTCCGATTCTTATGCGGCTATGAAGGCTTAAAAGGCTCTGTTGCTTCTTTTTTTAAATTTTTTATTAAGGGGGGGGGGGGGGGGGGGGGGTGCGCGAACCCGGTCGGGATGTAGAAGGGGGTGCGCGGCCTAAAAAGTTTGGGAACCGCTGCTCTAATCCTTTCCTTCATGTTTCTGCTGAGTCTGTGTTTTTCAGCCTGTGATGAGGGTTTAGTAGGACGAGTTACCCAAAGTGTTCAGTGTTCATATAAATGAGACATTACATAATGACAATGACATGTCATTAAGAAACAACCAAATACGTTTTTTATGAAACGTTATCATATTCATGCTTCTATATTTTAGTTAATTGATATGGAAGCCTATCTACACGTGCAGAAAAAAACAAAACAAGAATTCAAAGTTGTTTTTTGCTGGCTGAAAAAAAAGAAAAGGAAAAAAAACTTTTTTTTACTTTTTTTCAGCCAGCAAAATAATAAATAATGCAGCAACACTTTTGGTGCATCCATCTGTAACCACAACACTGCCCAGATGTTTCCAGTTGCTGTTTATTGAAGGTCGCCACATAGATTTTATTCTTTATACTCCAGAGCCGCTTCTTGCTTACTTCTATTCGAGGGTGCGTTTGCTGAGTACAATCCATGTGAAACATCAAGCTATTGAAGTATTTCATCTGCTGTAAAGCCACAAAGTCTTCAATGTACTCACAATCCATTTATATGTCAAAGGTAGGGTAACCTGCCAAAGAGCTGTTTCTATGACTGTTGTGTTAAAGTATCTTATCATTTAGACTTTCTATAGCAGCTGGAAACATCTGGTCAGTGTTATGGTTACAGATGGATGCACCAAAAGTGTTGCTGCATTTTGGGTTTTTTTGCTGCGGAAATGGGCTTCCATACTTCTCGATTTCCTTCTGGGGCATTTGTTTTTCAAGATGTCCTTTTTATTTCATAATTACAAACAATGAGCAGACAGCCAATTAGACCACTTCATATTTCCACAGCCCTTCACCCACCTGTGAGGTCTGGAGGAGCATCAGGACGGAGACAGACTCGAGCAGCTGGTTGAGTGTCGGTTGAAAATGTTGCCGAACATGATCACTGAACTACAAATGAGGCAAAGAATAGTGAAACGGCTCCATGTTGATGAAAACAAAGACTTTGTAAAATGATCAGTCATTGATTATCTTGCCCTCGTTGAGATAAGACTGTCGATTGGTTGAACTCCTCATGTCCGTCAGTGATTCTCAGCGGAAATTCAAATAAAATGCTTTTTCTTTTCTCAACAGCAAACCGACTAATGAACCATCAGCAGTCAGTCCTGAGCTGTCCTTTTGTTTTTGTCAAAATTGTATTTACTCAAGATATGCATTGGAAAAAATAACAAAACATTGATAAAAAAAATATTTGAAATCAAAATGTATAAAGATATAAACTATATATTCACAAAGGAAAATAGTCTTGTCTAGGATAAAAGTAGAGGTGGGTCTGCTGATGATTTGGATAGCTTGTCTTCTTTCTTCAACAACTAAATGGAAACAGCCGGTCTCATGTCCATAGACAGAACAGGACAGTGATGTCTTATTGCCAATCTACTCTTCTTCAGTAAAGTCAAGGAGAAGTGCAGCCTTACAGATTTTTGATAACAGTGGGTTTAGACCTCACCATGTCAATGAACTCTGCATCAAACAAGGTATTTCAGAGGTGTATTCCACACTTTAGATATCACAATCTTGGTAATATTATCAGAAGAAGTCAAATCTAAAGTTTTCTCGTGTGTTTGACCGACGAACAGCGGAAAATAAATGTTTTGTTTCTGTGAAAGTTCCTGTGAAAGTTCCAGTAAAACTTAGTGACATGTAAGAAAACACGAGTGCTTTTAGTCCCGTTTACAACACGAGGGAATGAATATTACACTGAGAAAAGAAAATCACTTTCTCCCCAAAAAAGAAAAGGAAAAAAACTCCACGTTTTACAGATGAGAAACATTTCAGGTAAATTATAAAGATTATTCTGGCAAAAGCGTTTTGCTTCATAAAATGTCTTCTTTCAGATAGAGTGGAAAGAAAACATGAAAATAGACTTTTGCATCTGTAGATTTGACCTAAATTCACCTAAAGGTGCATAATGCCTCATTTACATATTCAAACATAACATGTCAGAAAACAAGATGGCGGTGTAATAGGCATCCTAACGGGTAATCCACTGGTTTGGTGTCCCTCAAATCTTTTAGAATGAAAATGATTTCTTAATGTAGGAAAAACCCATCTGCCATGTATGTGTGTTAATAACTACCACTGACATCAGCTGTGTATATGTAAAACATTTATTTTATTGTGTGTACAAAAAGTAGTTCAACAGTTAATCATGAATGAAAACTCACAGTTGGCATGCTGCCCCCCCCCAGGTTAAATGTTGTCAACAGAAACATCACAAAGTCACATCTATAGTGTAGCACAGCTGGTCACACAGAGTCATGGGACAGCCCCTCCAGGGACAGCTCACTGCCTCAGAAGCTTTTCCAAAATACTCCTGAATACAGACATTTTGTTATTTTCTGATGAGTTTAAAAAAGTGGACCTCGGCTGCAAACTGTGCTATTGTTTAAGGATGATCATGCATACGAATATGCAACATGTAGATCAAAGGAAGTTGTTCTTGTTGAGACTGAAGCTTCATTATTTGATTGGAAAAGTGTGACCAGAGTCCATGAAACGGTGATATCCTGCAGAGATCCGCTCAATACACATTCATTCTTGTGCTACAATCATGAGAATTCCTGGAGGGACTGAATCACCGTTCCACCTGTCAGAGCCTGACAGTATTAACTTCAGAGTCAGTTCGTAGAACACTGGCACACGTCAGAGCCGGTCAGCTGGACAAGAAGCGCGTCTGAGGCCGAGGACACACAACACCGCAGTAGTGTTCAGGCTCCTGAAGTATCTTTCAGGTAATATACATCATCACACAAATCCCAAAACACTCAAATAAGAAATGAAGTATATGGTGGGAGCAAAGTGATTACATAGACGAGTACTCTATAGAAAAATAACTAGCGATGTAAAGCACGGCATACAGACACACGAGACAGCACACAAGGCTGAGAGCAACACTGCGTGATGTAACTCAGCACAACTCTCCAGCTTGTGAGTCCAATGGTCTGCCGGTCACAAGGCTTCTCTTAACAGAATACCTCAGACTCACAGCAGTCACGCTGCTCCGTACTGTCCCATCAGGGTCAGGCTCATATTACAACAGAGCCACATGGACACACGAGCAGGAGTTAAACTGCTTCCGTGGCTGTGGACCCACCTACTATCACAACCTCTCATACAGGAGAGGCTCCTATCACTGTGCTTGTCCCGGTTAGCCGAGGCTGTGCTTTCGTACACTTCACCACTCGTTACATGACAGCGTGAGCAGAAAAGGTGGCGCTTGTTGTTTCACAGGTCAGTGAGAGAGCACCGTCATCAGTGATTCACTGAAGCCGGTGACCACTCCTCAGATGTCAGAGGGCACTAAAGCGTTTCATTCCACGGTGTTGTTCAGATACCTAAAGCTAGCCACCGGACGGACCGTCACATGTCCCGGCTGTCTTTGCAGCAGAGGGATGCTCATGTAAGGACCGGGCCTGTCAAAGGTTTGGACTTCAGCTATGATGGGAGCAACATTTGTGATTTCAGATATTGGGCTCTGTGATACAAAATTGACTTGACCTGGCTTTTCTACAAAAGACATAAATAAAGAACTCAGAGGAAATCTATCTAACCACACAAACATCTTTTATAGATGGGAAACACTTAAAAGCTTTGATAATGGAGGAAAAAAAAGCATTCTCCAAAATGTAATTAAGACCTGCCCACGGTTTAACACTAACGTTAGGAGCTCATCATCTCTCTATGGTGCTTTCAGTTGATTCCTGAGCAACAGTTACACAATGTGTTCTAGACCAGGGATTCCCAAAGTGTGGTGCGCGCACCCCTGGGGGTGCGCGAGCTGCCTCTAGGGGGTGCGCGAGAGGAAAAGTGTAATGGCGGTCTGATGGTGTAATAATATTAAATATTAAAAAAAAATGTAATTTTAATTTAAAAACTGTCAGGTGGG
Organism: Melanostigma gelatinosum; assembly: GCF_949748355.1. Lineage (NCBI taxonomy): Eukaryota > Metazoa > Chordata > Actinopteri > Perciformes > Zoarcidae > Melanostigma > Melanostigma gelatinosum. The sequence goes on from NC_136637.1 coordinate 2,247,844, forward strand.
ACATCTGAAGCTATCAGTCGTAAAAGAGGAGAGGGACAGAGAGAGAGAGAGGAATCGGAGGCGAGGGGAACGGAGAGGTGCGTTGGGGAGAGACCGGGAGAAGAAATCAAGCCAGAGTCAGAGGAAGATGAGACGGAGGAGACCGAAAAAGAGGAAGGGATAGCACAGACAAATCGGGAGCACATCGGCCCATCGCGGAGTCAAGGTGAAAAAAGAGGAAACGAGGGTGAGCATCAGACTGGGAAAACAAGAGGGAAAATGATGAAAAGTATCTGTGTCTGGGCTTCACTTGGATTGGCAACGCAGATTCCCCAAAGCCACAGTGCGTGGTGTGCAGTGAGGTTCTGGCTAACAGTCTGAAGCTCTTATTTACGTCGCCACCTGAACACCAAGCATGCCAGTGCAAGTCAAAAGCCCCTTACATTGTTTATATCGAAATTGGAGGAGTTACAAAACAGCCAAAAACAACTGGAGTCTCATTCATGTGTTGGGTCTATAAATGACGCACTACGGGCTTCATCTCTGGTTACAGAATAGTGAGAAAGGGGCTACCGCACACAATCACTGAAGACGTGTGCTCACCAGCTGCCAGAGAGATGGTGGAATGTATGATTGGGGAGAAAGAAGCAAAAAAGTTGGACATGATCCGTTTTCACACCTTCAGTTCGTTTGCTTTGTTGCAGTTGCTCCTTTGTTCGGTTTGTGTTCACACTGCAACATTTAACAGCGGACTAAATCTTGTAAACAAATGCCACGCGCGAGAAAACTGTTCTCTCATTGGTCCGATTCTTATGCGGCTATGAAGGCTTAAAAGGCTCTGTTGCTTCTTTTTTAAAATTTTTTATTAAGGGGGGGGGGGGGTGCGCGAACCCGGTCGGGATGTAGAAGGGGGTGCGCGGCCTAAAAAGTTTGGGAACCGCTGCTCTAGACTAGTGAACCACCAACATGAGAGAGGAGGGGGGGGGGGGGTCTGATCCGCAGACGCTAGCAGTGTCATTAAAGCAGGTCCAGAAATACAAAGGGCAGTAAAAAGAGTCCATTAGTCCAAAAATTCTTGCATTGTCTTAAACAGTACAAAACATAATGATGAGGGAAGGGAGAAGATCATATCGGAAAAAATATAGACCGGGGAAGTGAAAGCCAACGGAAGAGGAAGGCTTCACATGATGACACACTCTCTGGAGGACACCTTTCCCTGTGGAGAGACCAGACGCTGAAGATTATCACCAGAAACATTTTATCAGCCATATATTTGGCATTTGTCACTGTGACACTTAGCATTCACGAGCATCCTGTGCTAACATCACGGGGCTCAATGCGTCACAGGGGAGCTGGACTAATACATGCACACGAAGCATCCAGCTGAACATCAGCCAACACGCTTTCATGCTCTTCCTCTGGGCTCCGCCTCTTTTTCAAAGGCACAAGATTATCAGGAACGGTCATATGATTGATATAATATAGTGTTTGTTTATGAAGGGACTAACACAGCAAGAGGAACTAATTAGAGCTCACTGTGTTCTGAGGCGTGATAAGACGCATGACAGCAAGATATCAACCACTGTTGCATGACTAACTTTTGGCAAACATGGAACTGGCCTCTTTGATATAAATGGTGTGGACAAAATAATAAAAACACCGTTCAATGAAACTCACCGTTTCTGCCTCTTCCTCTCCGTTCTCGACCTCCACCTCAGTCTTAGATACGCTCCTCGTGGCCACCTCCTGCAGGACAGTCAGACTCATGACTCAGAACACAGCCCAGTGCTCAGAGCTGGGAACCACGTTCAACACGCACACCAAATCAACACTAAAGCCTTTACCTCGCCATCAGCGTTGACCACAGTGGTGACGATGTAATTTCCTGTGCCCCAGGAGGTCTGGCTCTTCCACAGCAGGTCAGATGGTGGACTGTGGGCCACGCCAGCATCAGCAGACCACACCTGTACACACACACACAGTGCAGGTTAATACATCACATGTTCAAAGACTGCAGACGCCACTCAAACACGCTGACACAGAAATAACATCAGCCGATACTAAACATCATCAATCAGCTGCTTTGTACCACGGAGGGATCTCAACCACAGCTCCTCAGCAGCAGGTCCCTGAGACAGAGGTGTGAACAGTAACATCTACAGCATTCACTGAACCGAACCTTTAAGCCTGGATACAAATTATACATTCATTATATGATACACTGTAATCAAAGTAGGGCGGGGCCATAATTCCTTTTCTTTTAAACTGTTACCACTCCAGTAAAGTGAGCCTAAAAGCCCTATCCAAGGCATACCCAGAGTCAACTGAAAGCTGTTCTTCAACCATTTGGAGTACATGCATGGTGTTGGGCTCTTTTGAAAGGCAACACTCTGAAGTTCAGAATCACTGTAAGTGCTACTGGCATTGAGTAATAGCAGTTTGAACACACTGATGTAGAAGGTTTCTTTGCAAACAGATGCCTGCAGATGACTATAGCTGGAAAACACAATGGGACCACAGCACACACTAAAGCTTATTTATGTCTAAATACAGTAATCTATAAGTTATTTCGCCATTATTCACTTTCCAAAACTCTCAAAAACCACACAGGGACCTGACTCGCGGTTACGCTGTGACTTCTGTGTTCTGGCTCTAAATTGAACCCCTGAAGCTGTATGTCGTAATTCATGAAATTTCATTGGCTATACGAAGCGTCAGTCATCAGAACGATCGGTTGCAATTGGCTCGAGCTTTACACGAAAGAAGAGGGGCAGTCACTTTCCTTCAACGCGGACTCTCGTTGGCTATTGCAGGCTGTGGACAGGACAAGGAAGCTCCTATTGGGTCAAATGAGGTGTCAATCAAAAGGTCAGAGTGCAGCCGCCATTTTGAGACAGAGATATCGGCAATGTTTACATGTGAACTGGAGTTACGACGGAAAATATAGAAATAATTAGGCATATCTGGCGGCTAATTTGAAATGATGCAACAGCAGCCAATGGGTCTTTATGGACGTAATAATGTGTTTTGGACTAAATATTTTACTGGATTGGATCGTCTGGACCTTTGGCAATGTAGCAATGTTTTTGTTGGAATATTATCAATGGGTGGATTTCTATAAAGCTTCATCGGTGAGTTGCCTCAATTTTGTAACTGCTTGTTTGTTGGTTGGTGGTCTGACAGGCGTTGATTGTACCTGCTGTTGTGATTGTATCTTGTAAGGGTTTGCACAAATCGAATCACAAGAATCTTAGCTTTCCAAAGATATGTCGCATCAGTGCCTACCTATACATAGCAGCTGTGTACATGACACAGGTTTACACTTTACACTCCAAAAGACCGTGTGCGGGCCGTCGGAGTGTTAACAGGTTTTAATAGAATCACATCGTGATGACATCATATATCGATATACCTATAAAGAGAGACTTCGCAATCATAATTTGGAACTTAGAAATGCAAGGCAGTCATTCTTCTCTGACATCATAACCAAAAACAAGAACAATACACGCGCCTTATTTGCTACCGTCGACAGGCTAACAAACCCTCCAGTGTCGGTAGCTGCTGAGCTCCAATCCACCTGGGCATGCAATCAATTTGCCTCCTTTTTTACTGACAAAATTCAGAAAATTAGACAAGCAGTCAGTGCCTCCACATCAACCACAGGATATGTGTTGTCCCGATCTCTGAATAACATCCATTCAAATATCATGACACAATTTCATTCAATCGACCGTAGAAGCCTAGAAGACATTATACAACATCTGAAGTCATCCTCCTGCTGCTTGGATATTCTACCAACACACTTTTTCAAAAATATTTCAAACTGCATGACCACTGATCTCTTACAAATTGTAAACACATCCCTTCTATCAGGTGTCTTCCCACAAGCCCTAAAAACTGCAGTTATTAAACCGCTCCTAAAGAAGGCTAGTTTAGACTCCGCAACGATGAAAAATTATAGGCCAATATCAAACCTCCCATTTTTAAGTAAAATAATTGAAAAAGCAGTTTTCCAACAGCAGACCAACTTCTTGGCCGTAAATAACTGCTTTGATGTTTTCCAGTCAGGCTGTCGACAGCACCACAGCACTGAAAGTGCTCTTGTTATGGTGTTCAACGACATCCACTTAAACAGACAATGGCAGAAGTTCAGTCTTAGCGTTACTGGATCTCAGTGCTGCATTCGACACGGTCGACCATGCCATACTCCTAGAAAGACTAAAAATCTGGGTGGGCCTCTCTGGCACAGCACTTAACTGGTTTGAATCCTACTTGAAGGACCGAGAATACTTTGTGTCCGTAGCTGATTACACATCAGAGCTGACTAAAATGACATGTGGTGTTCCCCAAGGTTCAATACTGGGGCCTCTTCTGTTCAACATCTACATGCTTCCACTAGCTCATGGAAAACAACAAAGTGTGTTATCATAATTATGCAGACGACACACAAATCTACATAACTATGTCAGCAGGGGACTATAATCCCATACAAGGGCTGGGTAACTGCATTGAACAAACCAACAACTGGATGTGCCAGAATTTTCTTCAATTAAACAAAGATAAAACAGAAGTAATTGTTTTCGGTACCAAGGACGAACAATTGAAAATCACCGCTCAGCTTCAGTCACTGATGTTAAAACCCACAAACCAAGCCAGAAATCTAGGTGTAGTTATGGATTCAGACCTCAACCTGAACAGCCATATCAAGACAATTACAAATTGTTAATTAATTAATTGCTGTTAAATCTCCTTTTCTTTTGCCTTATGTTTTGATGCTTTTAATGGTTTTATGTGAAGCACTTTGAATTAAGACCTCAGAGAGGCCGGGTTAGAGTCCCGAGGCGGGGTTGGAGTCCCACGCTATTTTGTGTTTTAATGACTTTTTATTGTTTCAATGTATGTTTTAAATTTCTTTTACTTTTGCCTTTATGCTTTTAATGGTTTCATGTGAAGCACTTTGAATTACCTTGTTGTTGAAATGTGCTATACAAATACACTTGCCTTACCTTGATACACAATTAAGACGTCTCAATGTACAATAACAGGCACATGCAACTCAAATCTATCAGAAAACCTGATTATGCACTAAAGTTATCTTCATAATGATATTTCTCACCGTCACAGACTGCCCAGCTTTGAGGACGAACTTCGGGGAGAACTTGTAGACGACCTCGTCCCCATCATCCACCTGTCTCTTCAACCTCCAGTTGCCCAGCGGTTGGTCCTACAACACACAAGAAGACCGTTTGACAGAAGGCCTTAGGCTGACTTTGTACTCTACCTGTAATGATCAGCATTTACTGCCATCGTAGATAAATCCAACCTTCATGTCTTTGTGTCACTATGAGGCCAGTCTTACTCACCTGAGCGCTATCATTGGTCAGTGTGACCGCGTTTCCGTCCATATCAGTGGGTGATATGGTGACTGCTCCGCTAGCTGTGGCTTCTTCAGACACCAGCAGCTGCCCCTCTGGCACATCCATAGCCTCGGCCTCCACCCTCTTTCTTTTGGAGCGGGAGGAGGAGGATCCAGTTAGCCTGGAAACGGTGACTCGAGCAGACGGGCTGGGGGACAGCTTCAGTCTGAAAAAGGGACAAGCAGTCACTAGAGAGTTATGGTGGAGATGCACCAAATCCAGACAGGACCCCAAACGGTCCGACTTGCTCCGGCAGGTGGTTGGGTGACAAACTCTTTGATCAACACGGCCTAGTTTGATCTAGGACCTACTTTGCATAAAGTCATGATAATGCAGTGTTTCCCCTACCATTGTATTAGTGGGGCCCCCCCCCGAAGGTGGAGTTCATTTAGTTTTCTATATAGCGCCAGATCACAACAGAAATGCTTTAAGGTTCACTTTCCTATAGAACAGGTCTACACCGTGTTCTGTTATTAAACACACTAAACAGCACACGCACTGTAATCTAAATAGCAATGACCGACAACATGGGGGAAACTCAGTCAAACTTCTCGTCTGGAGCACCCTGTCATCTCCAACATTGAGCTGTTTCACATAGTGTGTGTGTTGTACCTGTGCTCCTCTCCCTCCAGCAGCTTCCTGTATGCGTTGATCTCCATATCCAGCGCCAGCTTCACGTCCAACAGCTCCTGGTATTCGCTGAGCTGAGCGTTCATCCGGTCTCTCAGCTCGCTCATCTCGTGCTCCCTTACTTCCATGGCACGCCGGTGCTTGTCTCGCTCTGCTGACAGAATCTCCTCCAGCTCTCTGATGCGATCCTCTGAGGCAGCCGCCTTACAACATACAAGCGACCGATCAGCATGACCATTCATTGATAAAGCTAATTAGCAATAGAAATGCTGGAGCTGAAATGGTGAGGTTTGTGTTCCACAGCAGTACCTGTTTCTGCAGGGCGCTGAGCTGATACCCAAGGCTCTCTATTCTCATACGGGACTCCTGCAGCTCCTCCCTGGCCGAGCCCATTGCCTTGTCATTGATCTCAGAGGACACCTTGGCGTTATCCAGCTGGAGTGAGAACAAGACGGACTATGTTAGTGAGTCAAAGCTTCAGAGATAAAAGGAAAAGAAAAGGATGTGTGGCTCACCTTGGACTGGAAGGTTTGCTCCAGTTCCCCCTTATACACAGAGACTTGCTCGTCATGTTCCCTCCTCAGGTCCTGATGGGATTACACAAACATTATTGTTACCAATTCTCAAACAAAGGCTCCTCCTTAATAGTCATGTTGTAAATTCAGCAAATTGCATATTTCCACAGCACTGGTTCCAGTAACACAACAGAACCATGTTGTCAGTCACAACGCTGTTCCTCTACTTCACAGACTACTGAGCTTTGACTTAGTTTCTGTCTTCATGGAGACATAAGGGCACGTCTCTGTTGTAGTGCAGTGCTAAGCATCAAGCTGCTGGCTGTTATGGTCTTTAACTGCACTCATTCGGGCAAAACCAGATGAAATGGATTTATAAAGTCACATGCTCCTCCACAACAAACAGCACAACCATGACCAGCAGTAGAGACAACTCAAATATGTCGTTAGTGCAGTATAACAGATAGAATGCAATGAATCCTAAAAATAGAAGGAAAAAAACGCCAGTTGACTGCTTTGACTGCATTCACTGCTTTGCCTCTGCGCTGTGATTGGCTCTCGCTGTTGTCAAGCGACCAACAGTATATAAGGATTTCATAGATTCATATCAACCCCATATTTGCAGTCTTCATCACTGATATTACTATATATGTACCCATATATTGCTTCTATTGCCCCGCCCTCGCACAGACATGAAAGCGGTCACTATTCATCCCAACATACCTGTAAAGCCGATGCCAGTTTAAACTCGTAGTCGTGTCTGACCCCAGAGTCCACCTCCACTACCCTGTGCTCCTTTCGACGCCGAGACTCACGCACCTCCTGAACACAAGGAAGACGACCGGAGAGCAGAAACATGCAGTATATCGTTAATATGTTGAACCAATACATTTGACCCGTGTTTTCTAATGTTGCATGTCATTCTCTTCTACATGAATAATAGTGGGTAATAGATCAGGGAAACAATGATTTGGGGTCATCTACATGCCATTGGCCGACACACTCTTACCTCTTCAAACATGCCCTTCCTGAACTCCAGGTCTTCACTCAGTGACTGACAGCGGTTCTCCAAGTCTACACGCATCAGTGTCTCCGCCTCCAGCTGGCGCTTGGCAACAGCATGGCTGTCCTCTGCCTATAAGAAATATTAGCAGAAGGAAACTCAACATGGATTGAACTGACTGAGCCATCATGAGCTACCCGTGATAGAAAAGCTGAGAAGAACTAAACGTCGCTGTGGATTCTGGTCCTCTGAGTAGGACATTCAAATTACTTTATATACTTAATTATGTACTACTTAATAACAGATCACCATTTATATATTTTCTATTAAGAATCTGAAACGGCAAAGTAACTAGTAACGAATAAAGTTACAGAAAATGTACCCTCAACGTTTAACTTAAATACTTAAATGTACTTCGTACTACATTTCACCAATACTAGAGCACAAAGTTCTTCACAGACCTAGCGTTTTAATTTAGGTATCTAAATGCACCAGATTGACGCAGTTGACTTGAAAATGTACAACATTTTCTTGCGGGGAAGTGCTCCCCTTCAGTCTCCCAATGTCCTGTAGGAAACACGTTTCAGAGAACGCACATACACGATTTAACCCTTTAAAACAGATGACCTTGCAGTACTCACCTTAGCCAGCAGGCTCTTGGCATCAGCCAGCTCAGAAGTCAGAGCGGCATTCTGGCTTAGAGCTGTAAAAAGAGCTGCTTCGCTCTTGTGCAGCTGGCCCTCCAGACTACTGGCCCTGGACACCGCTGCAGCAAGATCCCCATCCTTCTTCTTAGCACTGGAACACATGGACAGAGGAGGAGAACAGTTGTGGCTTCATACTGCCCGCTGACACCAAACGCTGATCTGGTCTCCAGATTCATCTGATCTCAAACAAGGTGACCTGTGCATTGTGTCATATCACCTGCGTGTGGCTTCTTCGAGGTCTGCCTGAGCCTTGCCCAGGTCTATCTGTAGCCTGGCTCTCTCTCTAGCAGTTTCATCCAGAACCCGCCGAGCATCAGCTAACTCTGCCTCATACAGAGCCTTCAGGCCGGTCACCTAAAGGGAGGGACACACAGTCATTACTAGATGACTTGGCTGGGTTAAATAAAAATAAAATGACAACACACTTCAATTTTAAGTGGCTTTATTCTGTCCACTGTGCCGTCAGTACCAGCCGTTTGCAGAAATGTGTTGGTCAATGTGTTGGTCTGAACTGAGATGTGCAGCTCTCTTCTGGTCGAACCCCGTTCTGTTAGCAGGGATCAAAATACCACATGCTCATGCACTGTAGTGTGCTGATATTTGAGCTGTGAATGTAATTCTAAAACCTTTAATCTCACTTTTTATATACAACGAAAAATATATATACATACACAAATGAATAAAAACACTCAGTGTGTTGTACTGAATGACATACATGTTAGTTTCACATGCTACCCGAGAGCAAACAGATGCAATGATCTAATACTTAGGAGGGATCTAATAACACTGCTGCTGTATCTGGGTCTTCTATAAGCATGTGATGTGGTCTAAAAAAGGATTTGAACTTTTCTCTTATAGAGTGATATTTCATAAGGTCCATGTTTTGGGACAACGGTATATATCACATATTGCTATATTTCAACACAATCATAAAAATGTTTTCCTAAGTACCTACATACATTGATTTGGCGTAGAACTGTTTTCGGACTGGCTAAGAAAATATTGAAACTTGAAATTAATCAGTTATTTCACAGGATCCTACCCATAATAAAATTTTAATATAATTCAGTTATTTTAAACACTATGCACGTCAGGCCTTTGTCAGCCTGTTTAAATGATGTTGTATTCCCTGGATTTCTCTGCAAACATTCCATGGCTGAGATGACTGTGGCCAGAACATGTTCTGACATATTACCAACGTCTGACAAATAGAACACCATCAGGAGGGTCCAAGTGAAATGAGAGGGTCCGGTAATGATAATCCCAAACATACTACAGAGAGAAGGAAGCTGCTGGAAGACAGACTCGGTATGACTTTAAAACATCATGTTAAGTCTGCCTGGCGCTTTCACTTAACCATGCTGTAGCAGGGCATTCTTCTACATCATGTTACGTTTGATTGTGCACGTTTGCAGTGAAGTGAAGTTGCAGAAAAATAAATGAAAACTCATAACTCGCTCATATTATAGACTGGCGCGCAGAACCACCCGCCTTAATCTTACCGGTTACGTTATGTTCGAACGCAGATTGGGGAATGCGATCGCGCGTGCTTTATTAACTGTGACAAAGTAAAATTATATCAATCGTGATGTCACGCAAACTTACCGTGAAACAATATTTGACACAACACCGGTAAACTAACGTGAGCGCACCGATGAATTAGTGAACACAATATCGGGTGAAATTGTTCGTTAATTCAGATGTTTAATAGGAAATTGGCAGCTATAACTAATGAGGGTTGGTTCCCATCCATGTATTCACGTGGACGTATTGTTTCACGAGCTCTAACGTTAGATCCGCTAAAGCTCTGGTTCACGTTACTGGCGGTCAGGTGGTCCGCGGCTGAAAGAATAGTTGGCTCGTTTTTGTTCGACTCACCTCTCTAGTAGTCACTTCCTCTTTCTCGGACACTTTGAACGTCAACCGGTCGTTCTCCAGTTCCAATGACCGAACGCGGTCGATATAAACGGCCAGCCTATCGTTCAGGTGCTGCAAATCTTGTTTTTCTTGTAGGCGAGAGATCCGGGTCGGGGAGAGGGGTGTCGAGGCCGCCGTCCGGCCAGCTTCACGGCTTGGGGTAGCTGTCGCCATGACGGTTCTTTCAACAATCCTAAGTTTGCGTCTTCACTCTGTGAGCAATACAGATAAACGTATCTACTCCGGTCGTTAAACGGGTACGCAAAACCAGTTTATCTCCTTAATCACCGATAGGAGGTCAATCAATGAGTCGAGTGCTCATGCAACGTCTCAGAGTAACGTTAGAGTAAAACCCGCTGAAACACTGATGTGATTCCAAGATGGCCGACCCCTCTATCAAGACCGCGCCAAAAGCAGAGACCGCTTCCTGTCTCGCAATGGATGATGGGAGAATGGAAAAGAGAGAAAAACCCACACATGCACACATTCTTGTTGAGCAAGAATGGAGGACAAATATTTAACATTATATTTTGAACATGTTATATTTTATATGATTATTTTCCTATAACGGGCATATACTACAAATATATTACTTATTCTTGCCAAATTATATAGACATAGATGTAGGTATTCAACCTACAAAGACTTTGAACTGTACATACAACTATTAAATGCCGTTCTAACAAAAAGGGCCTGAAAACTAACAGCATGCATTGCTCGTGATAACAGATATTCTCTTTTTGATTAATGTTATTATTATTTACGTTTTTATTTCTTTCTATGATCCTTCTACAGTTGCAACTGCCCTCCCTGGCATGTAGATGTACAATTTGTAAAATAAATTCAAATAAAAACATCCACACACACATATTCTTGTTAAGAATCTACAGCCACATATACACCCTACATGCAATTGTACACTAAGGAATATTCTACATCCATGAATGAGTTGAGAATGACAGCTGCCTGCTACAGGTAATGATCACTTTACTGATTCAATTCATTCAGTTCAGTTTAAAAATGTGTCTATGTAATTAATTTTGTTCAACTGGTTTTGCTCAAGCTAAGTGGAACACATTATACAGACAAGAAAAATAAGAAAAAAGTGTTTTTCTGTGTTATTTTCCAGGAGACCATTCCTCCAAAGCAAGCCAAAACTGACATCAATATTGTTAGTTGTGAAAGCACATAGGTTTTACCAGAAAATCTTTACAATTGGACAATGCAAAAATAAATGCACAACAGCACTATTGGCCTCATATTCTAGTTTGTTTATTGTTTAAACAATATTTCAATAAAACATTTCTTCATTCAAACGGAATTCTTTAAAAAAGATATCATCAGACGCCCACCATAATTCACAAATAGTTATTTTTCTACATCGACAGTCTTAAAAAGTTTCAAACAACCTCTTTGGTACTTGCACCAGCCTGGACCACAAATCAAACAGCAGTACCTCTTCCGGCCGGCAGGGGCACTGCTCTACTAGCGCACAAGCAGAAGTGTCTTCCGGGTCAAACCTTTCATTACCGCGCCTCTCTCCTCCAGCAGTCCTTCCGGCTTGACCGCTATCGTAGACAGTAGGTAAGATTTAAATGTTGAAAAATATCAGCTAAAAGCCACGGCTAATCTCCGCCATCCGTCCGTTTCTACCGAACAAATTGAAACTACGGTGAACTAATGACTTCACTTAACGTCTGAGCCCAGTATTATAGCGCAACAACAAGTGAAATAGTTGTAAATGTGTTGCCGCGTCAGTGACTAACCAGCATCCATGTTACTGGTCGTTCAGCGCACTCAAGCAGCCAACTATTCCGTATTTAACGAGACCTACAGTCGCGATACGATGCAGTATGTACGGAGACAAATTATAACGCGTTTAATTTGTATGTAAATAAACACTACACGTTCTCCCGCTAATGATACAATATTACTACCGCACTCGGTTACCCGGTATTTGTGAATCATAGTGCCTTACTTCAGTGGACCAATGTGAATGTTGAGCTGTAACGGAGTTGTACCCCAAACCGGACAGTTTTTAGCTAATGTTTCAATACACTTCACTTACAATGTTGATAAAAATGATCGTGTAATGTTTTCAGTTGATTTAATGGTGTTAAACTTCGTACCTTTCAAACGAAATATTGTTGTAATTATTACAGTTAGCTTTGCCTTTACCAGAGTCGTTAAAACGATGCTAACACGGGTGAATTAGCCGTGCACTGCTATTGGCCTAATCCGTACGGATTTATATCCTCGTTGTAAACCCTGGCTGCTGCTGGTTTTTCGGGGATATTCGCTTGTTCCAGGGTCGCAAAAATGTTCTTTCTGCTTTCTCTCATCAAAGTCCTATAGTTCCTATAGTATTTAGACATATGAACGTCCATATATATTCATGAAATTTGACACATAGATTATTTGATATGTATGAATTAATATTATTTACGTTTGGTTGGCGATCGCCGAAGATAATGACCGGAAAGGGCGTCACGCCGGAATCGTTCGAGACAGGCCAATAGCAGCTAGCGCCGACCGAGGCAGGCCATCGTTACGTTAGTTGTGCTTTGTACAGTGAAATGCTGCTGTTGGCGCCAATTCAACGTGCCCGTCCCCAAGCAGCGAGTGGAAACCACTTGTTAGCGTCTGTCCTCATGCTTGTGTGCTTTCTCCTGTAGAGATGGCTATTCGCTACCCTATGGCTGTCGGCCTTAACAAAGGCCATCCAGTCACCAAGAATGTGACCACTCCCAAACACAGCCGCCGGCGTGGGGTGAGTATCTGTCTGCTGTTGACTGTCGTGACTACTGGACATCTTGTTCAGTATTTCTTTCCTACTTCATGAAGCATAGTTTTCAGATGACACCATGACGTTTCACAAGTGTTTTGCAGTTTGTGCATACAGATGTGTGAAATCCTCAGCTTTAAGGTGATAAATGTGTGATTATGGTCAGAGACTGAACGTTTCACAGCTGACCTTCACAGAGACTACAGTCAGTCAAAGGATGCTAACTAATTAGCGGTGTGCCGCCCTTGTCCTGGTTCGGACTTAACTTCTAGCCTCAAACACTAGGCGCAGCTGGCTTTTCAGGGATATTAACTTAATCCAGGATCGCCAAAATTAACTAACCAGGACAGAGACGTTAGTGTTTGTCGAGTCTCTGTTAAAGTGCTCTAGTGTCATTAAATGGCACTGGGAACCGGCTAATGGATCAGCTCAAGTTGTTGGGCGTCAGTTTGTTGGTTCATGTCACCGGCCTCCATCCAAAAGCGTTTTCAACATGATTGTCGCTGGTAGTGTGAACGCAGCATGAGTCGAGGGATATTCAATCCTGCAGCTGACTATTAACTTCTCTCCTGAAATTAGTACAAAGTTCTGCATTTCAAGATCAACAACTTCTGCTACATGTCCTTTTTAAAGCTGTAGCTCACAGGGCTGATGTGAAAGTTTGATGAGGAATGTTTTCAGTGTTACTTCCATGCTGCACACCACTGAAGATATAATATGTTATCAATGGAGTCTGTAGAGATCCCAGTTCAGATAAAGTGGACCATGTTTAAAAGCTGTCTTTCCTCTGCAGCGTCTGACCAAACACAGCAAGTTTGTTCGGGACATGATCCGCGAGGTGTGCGGTTTCGCTCCGTATGAGAGGCGAGCCATGGAGCTGCTGAAGGTGTCGAAGGACAAGAGAGCCCTTAAGTTCATCAAGAAGAGGGTGAGTCCGCGTTCTGGTTGTAGCAGCATGTTCCCATTTCTTCTCGTCTACAATCACTAATGGCCTGGTGGAAAATGGACTTTCAGTGATCAAGCTTTATGTAGAGCAACGGGCACACCGCTTTATAAATCGAATGCAGAGTTCATTAATGTTTGACACTCGTTCTGGTGTTGCGCTTTTCTCTGAGTCGTGTGTTTGAGGATTGTTGAGTCAGTCTAACATTGCTGTTTATCCTCCGCAGATCGGCACTCACATTCGTGCCAAGAGAAAGAGGGAGGAGCTGAGCAACGTGCTGGCTGCCATGAGGAAAGCCGCCGCCAAGAAGGACTAATCTGTCACTTAATAAAACATTTGCTAAACTACAAAATCCAGACTGCTGGTCCGTTTGTCTTGTCCATGTACATGATGGTAGTCTCTGCTCCACATTGAGCCTGTTCTATTATTTAAATTTATTATACTATGGAGGAAAATCATCAGACATTCAAAATAGCAACATGGCGCACTGCAAATCACAGTGGTGCTATTTAGTAGTTTAAGATATTAGTGATACACTTGAGTGTTACAATATTATGTTTTGTGATACTGTCAATTCTCAAACAGTAGATTTTTAATCGTTTGCGTGCAGATATTGGTGACAGACTGGCTAAGATTAAACAAAGTAGTGCTTTGATAATACAGGGTGATAAAGGCAAAGACAGATCGCACTGTTCTAATTGTGTAAATAAGTAGTTACTCAGATTTGATGCTCGTGGTGTGTTCATGCCATATTTTGACTAAAATTAGCTTTAAAAAAGCAACATACCCTTGCTTATAGTATCACATTCTATTGAACCCTGTATAGTCTGTCATATCAGATTGTTTCCCACACAGCCTTGGGGTTGATGTAATTCTAAACTAAGGGAAACAAAATGTTTTAGTTTCAGGTCATTTACTGATAAACTAAAAATAAATCCTACACACCATTTACGTATCATCACCGAACATGCTGCATTAGAAACATTTCATGTTCAGCTTCACACTAATCATCTGAGGTAATGTACTCTGAACTTCTAGTATTAACGGCCGTCTGAGGGAGATTGCAGCAGATTTCATTGAAGATGAACTCTTCCCAGTGTCCGTTTGATTCATTTGTTTTTACTTCATCCTCAAGATGCAGTCAGTCTTAAGAGATTGTTTTTGTTCATCGTGATGATGAATCTGGTTGTTGCCTGTGTCTTAAACCATGTGTCGAGTCCCTGTTACCTGATATGTAGCTGTGCCTGCGGTGTGATAGGATCTGAATTGAGGCTCTTTGGACAAAAGCGCCTGCTAAATGACTAATGTAATATGTGGACTGCACTGCCCCCTTCTGGCTGCTTTTACAGCATCATGTGTGCTACATGTTAGTGGTGTCCACAGTTCACCCATCCTCAGTGACGCTTTAAACTCGAGAGCTGGCACTGATCCATGTGTACTGGTTCTGTCGGGGTGTGGCACCTCAAGGAAAGTGTTTTTGGCGTTTTGTGTTTACTGGCTGGATCCACACAAGAGTTATTACCTGTGATCGAAGCCACTCCTGAACAGCTACACTCACTTTTCAACTTCAGTATAAAGTCATTGCACTTTGGGTTTACCAAAAAACTAAATCCAGTCACATTGTGTTTCTTCACACATGGCGGCCATGTACACAATTTAAAACATGTCTGGTAGTTTCTTTGAACTGACTAAAGCAAGAATATCAATCAGGATCCATAAAGCAGATGTTGGTTAAAGCTCTACTTCATGTTGAATAAGAGGTGAGAGGATTGGAAAGTTATCTGTCAAATACATTCTTCCGTTTCTTCCGTCATTGTTTTTACAAATTAAAAAAGGGTTTATGAGGTTTGCATTTCAGAAATAAAACAGGGAAATTGGTGCGACCCCGACCCGATTCAAACCCGATGGAATTCTGAGAATTACAGCCGAACCTGCCGGGTTTCCTTTGGAGTCAAATGCTGCTCAATCAATGCACAATCTGCACAATCTATCATGTACGGCCACGAAAGACATGGATCCTGTCTTACATTCACATTTAACAACGTTGCAAAAGTGATCGTCTGGGGATGAGAATATTTTCTGAATAACACAATAAAAACATCAGGTAGATCATTTACATCTTGTCTGCTAATCCCAGTGGATGTGGTGCATAGCGGATCATCACTACATCCATGTAACTACCTTACTGCCATGTCTTCTTTATTCATTGTCCCTATTGATAAATCTATTTGTTTTCAGGACGACTTTCTTTTTATCTGAAAACATTTTTCAGGTCTTGAGAAATCCATGTTTTTTAATTTGGGAATACGTACATTTTCACATGAAGTAATGGTGTCGTCCTCTGCAACAAAATCATGTTTTAGTTTACATCTGTCCAAAATGTCATCACTTCATTTTATCCTACGAGACATTTCTGTGAAATTGTCACAATTAGCATATGAATTCTTGAGTTATGGCATCATGTGAGGTCACATTGACCTTTGACCACGAAGTTGTAATCAGTTCATCCTAAAATCCAAGTGGACGTTTGTGCCAAATTTTAAGAAATTCCCTCCAGGCGGTCCAGAGAGATGGCGTTCACGAGGACGGAGCGGACTACTTCCTGTTACAGCTGAGGTGGCATAAAAACAGTGTCAGTTGTTCGTTCAAGTCACAGCACGTCATGCCCCCCTGTGCAAGCACAGCACATCTGCTAACAGACACCTGCATACAAGCTTTTGTGGGCATAATGAGTATGACACCACAGGGATGCACAAGCACCGGGCTCTCCAACATGTATGAGCCTGTGGGATCTTTCACTAACCTGCACCGCTGCGCACCACACTCCAGTGCTGCTAGTGGTATCTTCTCGGGCCTTCTTAATTGTCTCCCTAGCATCTGGACTATTAGCTATACCAGATCACATACTCACTACACAGTATGTAGGACTATTACACATACTATCAGAGAAGGCAGTGTCCTTATTTGACATGTAATGTCACTGTCACTACTTCAGCACAGTCAACATTTAGACAAAGTCAGCAGCTTCTCCATTTCTGTCTGCAACACAGTATTGAAAGAGCCCTCGGCAGAGTGCAGAGCTCTGCCAGGTGTGTCTGCAATGACCACTGCTGTAATGTTTGAATCAACACAAACCACAACTGTCTAACCGCGAGAGCATCACACACGTCTCACACAACAGATACGCAAACCAACCTATTGTGACATCTGCGCCGGCTCTGTGCAGCTGACGTGTCACGTGGAGGCTTGTCAATCATGTTGTCTGTTTAGTTCTGTTAGCTGTATTAGCCCAATGGCTTTCATCTGAACATCAAAGGAAGAGTCAGAGGAGTTGCTGTTTGATTGGCATCAGTCACTCTTAGTTTCTTCTCACTTGGTAAACACTGCAGCGCTCTGTGACCGCTGTAGGAACATCTAGGCCTGAGCATCACTACGTGACTTCTTGAATGTGTTTGGAGGATCAGGTGAGCTGGAGCAGCACGGACAATAGATGCTGCTCTCTGCCTCTCTTTGAAAAGAGGAACGGTGGTTGTGATCTGCTGAGCTTACTGAACGTTGCCTACTTCATGCTGTTGTTTAGGTTTCTTCCTCTTTCTCCCCGTTAAAGGGGTTTTTGGGAGTTCTTCATGTTCTGATGTGAGGGTCCCGGGACAAGAGGATGTCAAATGTGTACATATTGTAAAGCCCTCTGAGGCAAATTTGTAATTTGTGATTTTGGGCTATACAAAAATGAATTGAATTGAATTGAATTTAGCATTGAGCGCTGGCTGCATTGCCTGTTATTGTTACGTAAGAGTTGGAGAAGCTGTGCCTAAAGCCAGCCACTGCCTACATGCCAAACAAGAAAACCTTCCTGAAGTCTGCGTCGCGTTCTCAAGAAATTGTCGTTTACAATTTAAGGACAACGCCCAGTGATCCAACACAGTCGATACTTTCCCACATGTGACGTCAAGCTGGCTGAATAGCATAAATATTGTGCAGCCAAATCAAACACTTTGTTTCTTTATAATACATTTAATAACAACCTCAGATTTAAAAAAAAATGATTTCTGCTACTACTTTCTGCTCCAATTCACATTTCTTTCAGTGATGATTTAAAAAGTGTGTTCAAAGCTCCCCACTATGTGTGGACTTTGTCTCTCACGTTACAGTCCACAGGTTCCCATTACTCAAGGGTCATGTTTCAGTCAGGAGAAAGGAGGAGGAGGAGGAATGTGGAGGGAACTGCCTGGTAATAGAGGAAGGCCACGATGACCCGACAAACCAGAGGGAAACACACACACACACACACACACACACACACACACACACACCACTAGTACTGCGAAGCCATTTGAGTTGTGTCCTGACATGACTGGATGAATTATTGAGAAATACTGTATGTTGTTGCAATGGCTCATGAGTCATTGCTCCACTTGTTTGGCACACATACAGTACCACTATTTAACATACCTCCCATTCTGAAAGACACAGAATAGTCTTCCATTTATTTGGAGATAGAGAGTAACTTACTCACAAAACACAATTACAATAAATCCACATTTTGAGTTAGTGAATTACATAAACCGATCAAAAAGTTCGGAAATTCGTGTTTGGTAGATTATTTCTCTGTTGTAACGATGCTTCTTGGCAATGGATTTTATACCGTTGGAAAGCCTGTTTATTTACCTTTCAAACGGAGCCCCATTCATAAGGAACATGCATTTGTGGGATGAGCAGCACAGCTGAGTATGTGGGTCGCGCCCATGAAAAATTTGCCAAATCTTCTCTGCCAAACAGCTTATTCTGCTGTTGCTATTGGCCACCAGGCCCGTTTGCGCCGGTGTCGGCAACACCTGCACCGGAACCTGAACATGTGGAGGAACGTTATGATCAGCGATGAGTCCAGATTCTGTCTCAGGAAGTTGGATCGTAGGTTCACAGTGTGGAGAAGACGGGGAGAAGGCTGTGCTGATTGCTGCACCGATAGAGTAACACCTTCTGGTGGAGGCAGTGTGATGGTGTAAGGCGGCATCTCCATCACTGGAAAAACGAGGCTTGTCTTCATTGGAGGCAATCTCAATGCAGAGATATCGAGATGAGATTCTGCAACCGGTGGCAATCCCATTTCTCCACAGTCTGGGACCGAACTCCATCCTCCAAGATGAAGACGCTCGCCCCCACAGAGCGGTCCATCAGACACGACCTCCAGAATGTGGGAGTGGAGAGGATGGAATGGCCTGCCAGCAGTCCTGACCTCAACCCAAGTCAACACTTGTGGGATCAGCTGTTCGTGTTGTAAAATTGCCATTTTGTCTTGTTTCTTCTTTGTTACTGATAGACTTCAATCATACAATCCACCACACAACACCAGCTGTGCTGCTCATCCTACAAATGCATGTTCCTTACAAATGTGTCACCGTTTGAAAGGTAAATAAACAGGCTTTCCAACGGTATCACATTTATTGCCAAGAAGCATTGTTACAACAGAGAAATAGTCGACCAAACACTAATTTCCGAACTTTTTGTTCGATGTTTATATTGTAACTTTATTGTACTATCAGTTGATCGTGGTTACCGCCTATAGTGTTCATTACAATAGCAGTTTTTTCCAGAGAAAATCCAGAAATTCAAATAGACCAAAAGCAAAATCTGTGAAAGTTTTGTGATGAACTACCAGGCAACATCACGGTCACTCTGGTTTAATGTATTCTGTTGCTAAAACGTTTGAACTTTACTGAGAAACAATTTGTCTTTGACTTGCAGTTGAATAATGGATCTTTAACTAAAGTCAACGATCTCAATACGTCTCAATAATATTAGACTTAAAACTATACAAGTGCACTCAGTCGAGTGGTATTTATGTGCAGATGCCCCGGTTCATTATGAGACCAAACTTTTATGGAGGTCAGTTGTTCAGCCACGACAAAGCCAACAGACTAGGACGGCCTGTTTTTAGCCGTTTCTACAGAGGCAGTCGTTGGTCTCTTGCAGCCACACTCGACTAAACGACGATCATCCCCTGACTGCTCAGACTGAGCGCAAACTATCACGATAGAAACATAGAAAGTCCCTAAATGCTGCGCATCTTGGAGCCCTTACTGTACCACTGAACAGCTGACAGCTCACTGAACTCGCTGCCTGATATTGTCGATATCAATATCAGCAGCTTCTAAAGAAGAGTCGCCTACCTGCATCGGAGAATGATCTCCAGGTAGGAGCAGGAACCAGACCCAAGCTGTTAACACGCAACCTTGGTTCCAAGAAATTATGTTTTTATATCAATAACTTGTTTTGACAAATAGGTTTCCAGGTAAACAAAGTGAAGGAAGTGCGAGTATTCTGTAGCCCAACAATGGTGGATGATGAGTGAACATGGTCTGTGGTTTAGACACCCACCCCATTAAGCATTTAACAGCACGAAACCACAATGAAACAAAATAGTTTGTAACAGTTACAAGCCTCTATACTACTGCAGAAACTATAGATGTGAAATACTTATAAATACGGCCATGAGAGGTGGCTGAAAGTTCTGGGAGGAATCTAGTATGTGGACCTTGAGTTCTTTCCAAGAAGCTCATAATGCTTTCCTGGGTTTTGAACACATTAATAAGTCGTTTAAACTCGCCTGTGAACGACTTCAAAACAAATGACGAATCAAACAGTGTAATCACATCATCAAATATTATTAGCGCTATGTTATGTTAACATAAGTTACAATTAATGACAGGTATTTCAATAAATACTTAAAAATGTGCTTCTGTCTGCTGTTATTAACCAAATATTATGTGTTTATAAAGGGCTTATAAATGCTTAGAGGGGGCTTAAAGTAAACAGTAATGCTGTCTAATGGATTGTAGGTGTTTCTTATGAGAAACTGTCTCTCAACATTAGATTGACATGCAGGGAGCGTCACTGCCTGCTGGATTCGTTTGTCAGTAAACATTGCTCGACATGTCTAAACTGCTTCCTCGCTCTGTTGGCCTTTGTTTGTGTGATTACGCATGCTTCCAGTCGGCAGCAGACAGACCGGTTTTCACCACTGAATAGAATTACTCCACCCATAAGCTCACACCAATCATGTCGCAGTGCAGAGGGAAAGACAGCAGTGCGATTCTTGGTTCTTGGTAACAGCGAGCTGCACACCTGAAGATATTCACCACCTCACTTTAATCTCATGTGCTGCTGTTTATAAATGGTTTATACGATGTGACCTGTGCTTTTACTTGTTTAAGTAGTTACTAGTGCTTTATAGATCAGTTAAAGAACAAAAACCTGCTTTCTGATGTTTCTCTTCCACATTACTTGAAGTTAATGAGTCTTTCCAAGGTTGGAAACAAAGCTCCATGTCAGCCAAAACTATTTGTAAGAGAATGCAAGGGGAACAGTACATTTATGACCCAAACTGTCCATTGTAAACATCCATCCGTTTCCTGAGCACCTCCCTGCTTCACCTCTGACCTGCTGTACTGACTCTAGTTGTACGTTTTTATCGTCTTAAATGTCAACTTCTGGCCCTTAGGCCTACATGGTCACTTTGTGTTATGCTTGTAATTCCACTCATGTTAAGCACTTTGTGACTCATGTCTGTGAGAAGCGCTTTATAAATACATTTTACTAACTTACTTACTTACACGCACATCTTTATCTTTATTCCAGTTCTCTTTTCCAGTTGATTGCATTGCTTAAAATGTCTGCTGTTGTTCTGTGGCTTACATCTCGGAGGATGACTCACGACCCTTTCTTTCTCTTTCATCTTTTCAACAGTTTTCACGTTTGGCTTCTTTTTGGTGGCTCTGTCTTTGTGGATTTGCAAAAGTAAAAGTTTTGGAAGTGAAACAGAATTTCTTTGGAAATCTCAAAACAGATTTCCTCTGAATCAAGGAAGAGGACCACACAGACACCAACCGCTTTCAGAAGCTCTTTACATGTGCCAGATTGCCAATGGCACCAAAACTCCCAAGAAAGACACTGAGTGACATCGAGAACATTTCCTGGCTATGACTCACTGACACACCTGCATTCAACAGGAGAAACAGCGCCACGCCCTACTGTCTGTTTATGCCGACTGGTGGGGTGACACTAACCCGTCAACTCCAAATATTACTTCTTTAAATCATTTTTCTTGTTGCTAAAACCCAAGGTCAAAGAAAGTCCTCTACACTGTATATCTCACCTTATGTTAAAACAACACATTAATATATATATATATATATATATATATATATATATATATATATATATATATATATATCTATATATATATATATATCTATATATATATATATATAGATATATATATATATATATATATATATATATATATATATATAGATATATATATAGATATATATATAGATAGTTGGCATGGCAACCGATCAAACCGTTTCTGCTGGTGATATGCATCATGTCTTTTCAAAATAAAATCCAGACGTAGGTTTACTTCGTTTTTTGGTTGACTTGGTTGTATGTGACTACAAACAAATCCATCAGAGTGATATTCACAGAACATGAGGTCTCCATCAGCAGCTGACTGACTCATTGCTACTGAAGTCCATAAGCGGATGAGACAACGGGCCCCTGGGCACAGACATGCCAAGGCCCAACACAGGAGCAAGACAGACTTTACACTTTAATGTCTCTATTTGTTGTTCTTTTGTGTCTTTTTGTCTCTTTGTAGTCATTTGGTGCCTCTGTGTAGTTGCCTTGTGTGTCTTTCTATGATTGTTTTGCCACTTTTCTTAGGTGTTATGAGTCTCTTTGCAGCTGTTTAGCATCTCTTGTAGTCATGTTGTGTGTCTTTGTGGCTGTTCTCCCCCTTTTCATAGTCAGTGTGAGTCTTTTTGTGGCTCTTCTGCATCTTTTTGTTGCAGTTTTGTCCTATCTGCAGTCTTTTTGTGGTCATTTTGACTCTTCCTGGTTGGTAGTTTCTGTGCCTGGTAGGCCGTTCAGTAATCCATCCATTTTTCCTTTCTTTGTAATAAGTTAACACTGAGTAGTGGAAGTAGTCCCCCCCACACACACACTTTCTCCTGAAGGGCGTGTCTGTGTGAGGTGGAGCACTCCTCCTCTTTCATAAGCCTCCCCCTCGTCTCCATCAGGTCACAGTCTGTCTGGGACTCTAACCAGCGCCACTGAGACTCTAGCGATCCTCCTGTTACGGACCCGGACCAGCCATGAATCGGGTTTCTTCTGTGTTTGTCCTGTTACTCCTGACGGTGAGTGGAGCGACTTACCGGTCCGTCTTTTGACGGCTGTGTCTTCTGTTAGTAAACTGTCTTTTGTTGAGCTCTTGACGTAGACTGAGTGAGTGAATGTATCTCCGTCAGAGTGGTCGACCTGTACGCAGAATGCGTTTCCGGAAACTCGTTGCAGTCAGATTACCTTTGCAGAAGGTATTCTAAAAGAGCACCTGATGTTTAGGTGCACTCCCTCACACCCCCGGCTAATTATCGTGTATTATGTTGATCCGAACAAATACCTGGCTGCCATGGCAACGCACAGGTGTGTTCAGGCGGTGTCATGGCCTGACTTGTGACAGCGTCTTTACATGAGTTGGTATATTTCACTTAAAAAAGGCTGACAAACAGATGTAAGAACTTTTCCATACTTTGATTCCTCATTGAGATGTGCATCCAGCTCCTGTCTGCTTGTTTACACCTGCTTTGTATTGAATCATGATTTTATCATAACTATGAAGTGGTCAGTGGGATTAGAATGGATTGTTGTTAAAATGTGTTTTAAAACATTGTTATTATTTATGATCTCTTGTAATGTCACAAACCTTTCCTAAAAAGCAGATCAGTAACCGATGCGAACTCCGTTCCTTTCATGCTGGGAGCATCAGTGAAAAAGATCCATCAACACAAGTTTCTTTGTGTTAGAAAGAAACTCCACGCACAGCAAACTTTACAGACAATTCATGACGAAGCATTATGTTTCATTTTTCTATTTCTGACCACACTGCGCTTTGATGCTACCTGTTGCTGATTCAAAGCAAGTCCTTGTTCAGATTTGTGCTCTTCATGGTGTGAGTATTGGAAGTACATATTCAGAACAACACAACATCATTTATTAATGAAGAATTATTAGAATACAATAACCCAGTACCAAGTAGTACCGATACTTCTCCAGTTAAATAACGTCTGCAATTGATCCTTTTTGTGCCCAGAACTAGAAAACATGAGTATTTGTATGGGTCTGCTCTCAGCCAATCATCGCGAACGTTCTTAGATTTAATATGACTTGTGATTGGCCAACTACCACAGCAGCTACAACTAGTGGTGTCACGGATCACGGATCGATCCGTGATCCGTTCGGATCAGCCCTCACGGTTCGCATCACTTGTGAACCGCGGATCAATCGAGTATTTAAAAAAATGTTTTTTTACAGTGTAATCATCATAGTGTGTAATAAAGTTCTACTGCTGCTGTTCCTTTTCAAGTAACAAGTCCCCGAATATCAATGCAGAGTGTCAGTGAACAGATATGAAGCAGGAGTGTGTTCAGTGAACGGAGCAGCTTAGAAGCATTTAACGGTGACGTCATGGCGAGCGGAGGAACGTCAGAAGCCGCGGCGTCATTTAAGTCGCAAGTTTGGGAACATTTTGTCTTCCCTGTAACGTATAATGACGGATGAGGGTGGTGGACAAAGTGTTACGGTATGTAGGCGTTATTTAAAGAGAGACACACGACAACGGCAAAACATCGGCATGTCCACACATATGAAGAGACACCATCCCGTCTGTCAGCGACGGGGACACTCCGGTGTAGAAAACAAAGGATTTCTAAATCTGGTTAAAATGCTTGAGCCACGCTACGAAATCCACTCACGCACCCACTTCAGTGTGAAGCTGTTCCAGACCTCTATGAGAAGGACAAGACTGTAGAGACCGCTTTCACCACGGCGGAGTGATTCTTAGTCCGGCGCTGTAGACACGCCCCCTCTGTGAGAGTCACACAGACACACCTGGGGCAGGTGCTGTAGACACGCCCCCTCTGTGAGAGTCACACACACACACCTGGTTCAGGTGCTGTAGACACGCCCCCTCTGTGAGAGTCACACACACACACCTGGGGCAGGTGCTGTAGACACGCCCCCTCTGTGAGAGTCACACAGACACACACCTGGGGCAGGTGCTGTAGACACGCCCCCTCTGTGAGAGTCACACAGACACACACCTGGGGCAGGCGCTGTAGACACGCCCCCTCTGTGAGAGTCACACAGACACACCTGGGGCAGGTGCTGTAGACACGCCCCCTCTGTGAGAGTCACACACACACACCTGGTTCAGGTGCTGTAGACACGCCCCCTCTGTGAGAGTCACACAGACACACACCTGGGGCAGGTGCTGTAGACACGCCCCCTCTGTGAGAGTCACACAGACACACACCTGGTTCAGGTGCTGTAGACACGCCCCCTCTGTGAGAGTCACACAGACACACACCTGGGGCAGGTGCTGTAGACACGCCCCCTCTGTGAGAGTCACACAGACACACACCTGGGGCAGGCGCTGTAGACACGCCCCCTCTGTGAGAGTCACACAGACACACACCTGGTTCAGGTGCTGTAGACACGCCCCCTCTGTGAGAGTCACACAGACACACACCTGGTTCAGGTGCTGTAGACACGCCCCCTCTGTGAGAGTCACACAGACACACCTGGTTCAGGTGCTGACAGAAGCATCAGAGTGAAGCTAGACAGGCCCAATAATATTCCAGTCACCACAGAAAGGTCGACCCTCTCCCCAGACAATGGAGATATTCTCATCTTTTTGAAAATAATGTCACAGTAATGGTAAACATTGTTGTGTATTTGAATGACCTGACAGGAAGTAAACACAGACCCAAGTTGTTGATGAGCAGTTCAGTTCAGTGTAAACAGTGGAAGCTCACTGGCTGTTTCTTTCTTTCAGTATTGATCAAAGGACGAGGATATCCGAATTGAGTATTCGTGAATGTTTTATTTTTATTTATTTTTTCATTTTGTTTCAAATTGGACATCTTCAATATTTTTGTTTTCATGTAAGACTATAGCCCAAAGTTCTTTGCTTTAAGTGTTCTTGAAGTTCTTTAATTAATAAATGGAAAGCAAAGTTATTTGTCTCCTCCCCTTTTCTTTGTTGATCCGAAAAATGATCCGAACCGTGACTCCTGAACCGTGATCTGAACCGAACCGTGAGTTTGTGATCCGTGACACCCCTAGCTACAACCCATACAGTCTGTGGTGTGGTGGAGTCGAGTGTGGCGTAGTTGTATTTCTTTATAGTAGGCAGTACAGCGTGCCGAGTACGGCTGTACTGCACGCAACTGAATGCTTCCAGTCACACGATGGACATCAAATGAAGTTGAATGAAAGTTGTAGAATGGAATACTCTGTTGGTATGGGTACCGCTTCCATCCAGGTGAGAGAGAGGCTGCGTCCCGACATGCCCATGCACAGGTGAGGCTCAGTTAAACCTGCTGGGGGCGTCGGCCTCTCAGTACCTGACCAGACAGGTGGAAGTTCTTTCAGTACTCTGTTCAAGTGGCTCTTAACCTTTCTCACGTCAAGGACTCTGCGGGTTCTCTTCAGGGACCTCCATCTGAACAGATTTGGGTTGTTACATATGATTAAGACCAGAATTGGAAAGTTGTCAACTACATCTTGAGGAGATACCGGTGGAGGAAGTCCCTCAAGGACCCCTGGTTGAGAACCACTGCTCTATGCTTACAGAGTTCAACTTGACCAAAATTCAAACATGCGTGTCTTCACTACAGAGTTATACGCCTGCTGTAAGGTGCAGTCGTGCCAGAATTCACATCGCATGCATTTTGCTGAAGGGGCCAAGCTCTAATCGAATCGATGCCTCCAGTCTGAGGGAGCATGCTGCCTCCTCCGTGAATACAAGAAGCCGAGCATTCCTTTGTAAATGTTTTCAAATGAAGTTGAATTTGTGGAATGAAGCCAAAATGAATCAGGTTGGGCAGATCCCAACAAACCACATGTGGGACAAAGATTATATCTGTGTGGGACAATGTGGGACACTTAACCACTGCTGAGAGCTGTCGTCTAAATGTCTAAGAAGTCCTGTTCTACCCCTTAACACCTCCATCTTTGTCCTCAGGCTCCAGGTTATAGGCCTTTAGAATGTGAAGGGCTTCACCAATGTACTTTGAAACCAACTATCCCAGCTCCCACGCTCAGTGAAGGCAGTCAGTCCTGAAGGTCTCTTCCTGAGGCCCACATGTACTGTGTCGCTTCACGTCACTGTTGTAGCTGCCTTCTGTGTGCGCAGTCTGTCAGTTTGTGACTGTCTCCTTAAAAAAAGCTTCTTAATGCCACGGCTCTGTCACCAGTAAAGAAGCTGTGCATTGACTCATAGAAGTGGAGGGACAGGTTCATTCTCGTGCTGCATGGCAACAACCAGGCCTGATGACAACAGACGGCTCAACTCGTTGACAGGCCAAGCCGACTTTGGCGGCACACACACACACACACACATGCATCTCTGCCTTCTTTATTCACATGAACAGTGTGCTGAAGGTCTTCTCAGGACCGTCTGGGCGTGTTCAGACTGCTGACACCTCGCTGACTACCCGACGTTCATTTAGTTCTTGTTAGAGCGCGGCAACTTACTTTTCATTCTTTTGAGCATCAGACTGGGCAGGGCCCTTAGTCAACCAGAATAACTGGAAACACCTGTGTGAGTTCATGAGACTCGATTCAAACTGAAAATAAAGGAGAGACAAACAGGTCAAACTATCAGACAATAATCAATGGAAAATTGAAATTTGGCTTTTGAAGTTTCAGAGGATTTCAATCTGAAGAAAATACTTAAAGATGATGGGAAGGCAAGAAAGGGGAGATTTATGTTAGAATTTATTTTTCTGCAGTAACCATTACGGCTCCAAATGTGAGGAAGAAACGTTCTGCTCCACTTGTTAAAACTTTAGCGTAATCCTTAACAGGCTGTTATGCTTTTTCCTGCAAATACATTGGACTTTTTATATGTAATGAGCCCTCAGTAAGTTGAAAAGATGTTGCTTGATGTCATACGACATCTCTTCAATTCCTCTCCTTATAGTGACATTTGACAGAGGTATAGTTTTCAGTTCATCCTCTGCTGATATTAGCATTACAAGGCATCAGCGCCAAATATTGTTAAGGAGTGTGAATAGATGGCACTGCGCTGCATTAAAAAATCCCCTTCAAAATAAAAGCACAGCATCTTTTTTTCAGCCAAAGGCCCGCAACCCACTGAAAACGGGTCTGCGACCCACTTTTGGGTCGCAACCCACCAGTTGAGAATCACTGAGTTAAAACTGTAAAGGTTCCACAAACTATTGTTCGCTCTGTAACAACACTATTCTCACGATGTGAAGCAGGACACTGGGACGTGTTCTTTAGGTTTATCACATGATACACATGTTTGATGAATCTGTTTTCTACATCGATTGTGTTGCAGGCTGTGATTGCTAGCTCTGGGGACAATCTGGTAAGAAAAAGAAGAGAATGGATTCTCCCTCCAAAGCCGCTGAAGGAAAATGAAGACTACACTAAACTGGACTTTATTGCTAAGGTGAGTGACTGATTCATTTGACCCATTAACTCTGGAACAAACAGACAAAGAGCGGACTATCTTATCACAGACAGGACAAGCATGTATCTGTCTTTAAAGGTTTCTCCAGTGCAGTGAAATGATCAGGTCTTCTTCTCCTGTTTGTTTAGATTCGGTCAGATGTTGGATCTTTGGATGAGATTGAATACTCCCTAGAAGGCATCGGTGCGAATCAAAAGCCCTTCAATCTGTTCGTAGTCGACCCAAACACTGGATTCATTCGTGTGACCCAAAAGCTCGACAGGGAGATGATCGACACGTACATTGTGAGTGATACTGTTCTATTCTATTGTACTTTCTGACTTTGATGCTACTTTTTCCCACATTAGATTAGATTCCGACTACACATTAATGTCAATGTCTATTTATGGTCGCACATGTAGGTGCTAAGACAGATGGTGGAGAAAGCGTTGTTCAAGGAACATTTCTGTTTCAGCTGTCAGGTGTTGCTAAGTACAGAGATGGCAGAGAGGCAGAGCAAAAAATTGACATACGGATCAAGGTTGTGGATGTCAACGACAACAAGCCAGTGTTTGGAGAAATGAAGGCCGGGAGTGTGAATGAGCGCAGTG
>NC_136637.1:2281889-2301889 GCF_949748355.1 Melanostigma gelatinosum
CGCTTTCATTTACAAGAATCGTATGTGTTAGTATCACCGTCTTTTGTGGGCCCTAAAGCATCCCCTGCTTTATGGTCTGTGTGACTCTAATGGACCATAAGTTACTAAATGAACATCATGCTGTATTGAAGAAGACTTGAAACTAGAGATTGAGACATAAACTCATGTTTACAATGTTTACTGAGGTAATACATCAACCAGAGGAGTCGCCCTCTGGTGGTCAGTAGAGAGAATGCAACATCTCTGCATTGGCTTCACCCACCAGAAGCGGAGGTTGCTGGTTTTAAGACCAACACATATGGAGAGACACACAAACAAGTAGCTTTTGGACTTTCATATAAACCTATTAGCACATTGATCAGTATTTACTGATTTACATACAATGTTGGCACAAAAACACGATACAAAAATATCTCTTTAATACAAAGACACTACTGCTGCAACTGTTTTGCGGAAATGCATTTCATAAGCGAATTAAAAAATAAACAACGGATTTTGTTTGATGTGAAGACCCAGCTCATCCATGGCACATGATCTTCACATTATGGATAGATGTAAAACATGTCTGCAATTCAGTCCTTATCTAACTCAATTATCTGAGCTTGTATTGACAAATAAGCACAAACAGCAAAGCTGTCAATAATAACTCTGTGCTTGCTTTCTCACAGGCTGTGGATTATGAGGATGTGAAGGACCTTGACCTAGGAATATCTGTTAGGAATGCGGCTTCATTTTATGATGGATCTGGGTCAAATGGAGCTAATGTAGATTTCGGATGGGGAGCAGGTGGATCTGGGGGAGGAGGTGGAGCAACCGGAGCAGGTGGATCTGGGGGAGGAGGTGGAGCAACCGGAGCAGGTGGATCAACCGGAGCAGGTGGATCTGGGGGAGCAACTGGTGCCGGCGGATCTGGAGGATCATCATGGCAAAGTGGGACCAATATTAAAACCTATCCAGTCAAAATCAAAGTAAAGAACCAGCCCGAAGGGCCTAGTTTCGATCCCAAAGTGAAAGCCATTCCCATCTCAGAGGGAGGCAGCTCCTTCAACATGAATGATGTTATTGCCACCTACACGGCAATAGATGGAGACACTGGGAAAACGGCAGAGAATGTCAGGTCAGTGCACACACAAACACATACACACACTGCAGTTAACGCTACAACGTCCGCTTATCTGTCGACACTCCATGATAATATCTGACAGACTTTTTCTGATGTAGGTATGCCAAGGGCTCGGACCCTGACAACTGGCTAACCATCAACCCAAAGACAGCTGAGATCACACTGAACAAGATGCCTGACAGAGAATCTCCATACCTGGTCAATGGGACATACATAGCTAAAGTGCTCTGCATCACAGACGGTAGGCTACACTCTACACCACCATGTTTCTGCTCCAGCTGTAATACTGGTTTTCTTAATGAAAAGTAGCTCGTTAAGGATGAGACCTCAAGCGTTTTGCTAATCTTACAGCCTTGCCAACAGTGGAGCTAAGTTTGCTCTGAGGAGTGACAAAGTTCATGACAATGACATGATGAAATTTGTGCAGTTTTGACATTTTCATTCAAGAGTTTCCCCAGCTGCATGGAAGAAAGATCAGACATTGTCTGAAGAATGGAATTAGAAACAAAGGAAATGCTGAGTGATCTGTTTCTATTTTTCTTTTTTTTTTACCAACACAGACATGCCTGCTAAAACAGCCACTGGCACAGTCGCCATCCAGGTGGAGGATTTTAATGACAACTGCCCCACCCTGACCAGCAACATCAAGACCATCTGTACCCCGGCTGATGCAGTCATTGTGACCGCTAGAGATGAGGATTTTTCCCCGAATGGGGCTCCGTTTGACTTTGCCATCATCCCAGAGGAAACTCGGGGCAAATGGCAGGTGGAGCATTTAAATGGTGAGGAGACCGCCATCTATTTAAATTAATGTAAAGAGATATACAAACATACAAATAGATATGAAGTTAGAAATGTCTCTGTGAAATGAAGCCAACATGGAAGGATCAAAAACTGCACTTCCTCAAATGGCCACTTACTGTAAGTCTGGCTCCAAAGCGGGTCAATCGCCATAGACCCCCATGTTAAAATACATGTTTAGCCTGGTACAAAAAAAGGTTTTGGTCTCTGCAACTAATATCCACATTCCTGACAACTGTACAGGGGGAGGTTCATTTTGAAATATATGTACAGATATGTATGTGTAATATGTACAGTATTATTTATAATTTAGCGACTAAGGTGCCTGGTATGCATCTTAGACCAGTGGTCTACCAAAATATCTAGAAACTTGTTTTTAAAATACAGTTGAGACTTGAGTCTCTAATCCAGCATACTGTAAACCTTGGAGTAAAGCACATTGACTTACTACACTTTTCATGTTTGTCCTTTTTCTGGCAGAAACTGCAGCTATCCTGAGGGCCCATGGGCCCATATGGCCTGGCTCCTATGAGGTGCAATTTATGGTGAAGGACCAGCAGGGAAAGGCCTGTCCAGAGCCACAGAAGGCGACGGTCCAAGTTTGTACCTGTGAGGACGGGGTGGTGTGTGGAAAACGAGGCGCCGACGGTCAGCCCAGCAGGGTAGCGGAGTTTGGACCCGCAGGCATCGGACTGCTTTTCCTGGGCCTGCTGCTGCTACTACGTAAGTGTGATGTGATGCTCATTCTGGTGAAGGGTTGTGTGATCAAACACCGTCGTTTGGCCAAAGTTCAGGCCAAAGATATGTGTTGGAGTGTCCACATATACGTATGACACGTTTTTGTAAAGGCCCTTGAGTAGAGAATGAGTCATCAAACATTTTAAACCGTTCTACGTAAGAAAAAAAACAGGGGTTTTAATGTTAAAATACTCAGATACATATTGTTTTTTACATACATTTTGCAAATGATCAATTAACACAAGCACACAGGATTAAAACTGTGAAAATATATTTTTCATTTTACTAGGTCTTTAGAGTGGAGATGACCCTTTCAGATCACATTCCCCGTCATATTGTGCACCTATTTAGCAATACAATATAAATATAAATGTCTTCCTGTAAAAAACAATATGACGCGTTCTTACATAAACTGGTAGCAACCAATTTCAACCAACAATGTCATGACATCCATCAATCAATCAATCTGCAACTTTTAGCTAATGGGAGGTGTGTGGAGCCACAATCCTCTGTAGCTCCATATCACGCTACATTCTAAGCCAGCCCACTTTTTAGCGTTCCAATCAAATGCGAAGGATTTGATTTGAATCCCTCAGAAACTAAAGAAGCTCTACCTTCCGTTTAAGTGAGAGCTCTTTACTTCTAGATGTGATTGTGGGTCTGTCCAGCAGGTGGCAGTTGTCAAATATGACAACACACTCACGATGCCAGACAAGTTAAGAAAAAAGTTGAATTACAACATGAGACGAACACCAGAATGGTTATAGAAACACCCGGTGTTGGTAAAGAACTCACTGGTCTCCTGTCATGAGAGAAAACACCATATTGTGTCAGGTTAACTGAAACTGTACTTTCTGTTTTGGAGGAGCCCAGAGCACTGCAGTCCCTGCTGCTCTTTAGGAGTCCTTACATCACTCTAAAACCTTGTTGTTGTTTTCACAGTCGGCCTTCTGTTGCTGCTCTTCTGCAACTGTGGGGGTGGGTCAGGGAGCTTCGCTGAGATACCTTTCGACGCCAAATCACACCTCATTAACTACCACACTGAGGGCCAGGGGGAGAACACGGTAGGTTTACCTTTTACACCACCTTCACTGTTGAGGACAGGAATATTGGCATACATACTGGTTGCTTGCTATTGAGACGATGTCTCCTTGAAAGCTGCATAAAGTGATTTTTGATTCAAGTCAGCAAAATAACTGCTGACCCTGTTCTAACATTTTAATCATTGGTCTTTCATAGGCGGTGCCACTCCTGAACATGCCAACACAAATAGATAGAAATATTGGCCAAATGGGTACGGGCATGGGTACGGGCATGGATACGGGCATGGATACGGCCATTGGTAGCTCAGTGATAGGTTGGGGCACCCAGAATGTGATGAGTGGGGCCAACCAATATGATGTCTACGGAAGAAGTGGCTACACAGAACGAACATCGGAGATGAACCAGTTCTCTGAGAGTGGAGGCAGAGAGTCCAGAGTAGGTGGAGGAATGTATGACGGCATAGCTCTGCCAGACCACTTCCTGGGACACTACTACTCTCAGGTGAGCAATCATTTCCATATATCTACTCTTACTTTCTGGAGTCCATGGTAGTAACAAATAACTGCAAATGTCTTTGCCATAACAAAAAAAGGTCACACTGTGACCACTCGCCCTGTCCGTTAAAGCAAAAGCTAAGTTTGGCCTGTACCTTTTAGAACCTATTCCTAAGACGGTATTTGATTTTGAGTGATGCTACATTCACAGTTTCACAAAAAAAGGGCGGCTCAATCAACAAAAAAGGTGATGATTTCCTATTTCTGTTTCAACAGAAGGTGGCCAGTGGAAACGAGAACCTTGGAGTGAAGGACGGTCTTCTGGTCTATGACTACGAGGGTCAGGGCTCCTCTGCTGGCTCAGTGGGTTGCTGCAGTCTCCTGGAGTCTGACAACGACCTGCACTTCCTCGATGACCTCGGGACCAAGTTCAAGACCCTGGCTGAAGTGTGCGGAGGCAAGAAGATCCCAACCGGAGTCAAACAAGTGTTCACTGTTCCGCCCAGTGCTTCCATCAACACTCAGACCTCAGTATCAAGTTTGATGTCCACCCAACAGCAGGCCCTTCCACCAAAGCAGCCCACCGTCACCCAGACTGTGGTCAGTGATTCATCTGAGCGTTCTCAGGTGATCAAGGAAAGCACGGCCACAGTGAAAGAAGGGATGACCACAGTGAGGAATGGGGGGACTATGGTGAACAAAGGGATGGTAAATCAAGGCCAGATGATCCTGCTGCAGCCGCAGCAGCAGCAGCAGCCCATCTACTACACCACCAGCCCTATGATGCAGCCGACACACTTCGTAGTCCAGCCACAGGTTCAGAACACCGTCCTGCTGGCGGAAGCACCAGCCACCAACCTGCAGGGCATGGTACTGGTTAACGGCACCCAGACTGGACCTGCCCAAGGCATGGTTGTTCAGGGGCAGACTGTGATGTCCAGAGGACAAGCCCAGGGCTCCCACATGGTGCTGGTGGACAGGAGTGGAATCCAGGGGGGCGGTGCCAACCTGATCCACACTGGGAACCTCTCTGGCTCCCAGACCATGATCATGGTGGAGGGAAAAGTCCCTGCAGGGTCAATGAGCTACGTCCAG
The DNA here is from genome assembly GCF_949748355.1 of Melanostigma gelatinosum. Lineage (NCBI taxonomy): Eukaryota > Metazoa > Chordata > Actinopteri > Perciformes > Zoarcidae > Melanostigma > Melanostigma gelatinosum. Next base: position 2,287,185 of record NC_136637.1, read on the forward strand.
GGGGGTACTCTGCAGCCAGGAGGGCTTTCGGGATCCCAGAGGGTCCTGGTGGTCGGAGGGTCAACAAGCAGCGGAGGGCCTCTAGTCCAGGAGGCAGGAGGTCTGTCCCAGATGAGTGGCGTCTCTGCAGGGTCAATGAGCTTCGTGCAGGGGGGTACTCTGCAGCCAGGAGGGCTTTCGGGATCCCAGAGGGTCCTGGTGGTCGGAGGGTCAACAAGAAGTGGAGGGCCTCTGGTCCAGGAGGCAGGAGGTCTGTACCAGAAGAGTGGCGTCTCTGGCTCTCAAAGATTCCTCTCCAGCAAGGGCAGCACATCCGCTGGGTCTCAGAGCACCGCGGTGAGCTCCTCTACCACCACAGTGAATTCATCCCCCACCTACCGCAAGGTGGTGGTGAAGAAGACCAGAGAAAGACACTGAATGAGAGACTGTCAGGACAAGTGTGGACCTTTCAATGCTGATGAGTGTTCCATTGGCTTGGTGGTGGTGGTGATGGGATGCTTGTGGGACACAACTGATGCAAGACAGCTAATGGAGCGAGGGCAGGTTCCCCATATACCCCTTAAATTTGACAGCACAATTCTCAGAAAAGGTTTGTCAATCCCAAATGAGCAGACACACTGCAGCACAGCTATCTTCAGACACCCCCACTCCCACCCGTCAAATAAAAAAAAAAAAGCATTACATTCTCTTACTTTGTTATTCTTCTTTACCGGCAGCTCCATAGCTCACTCTGTTGGTCCGCAACAATTTCCCCACCAGATTTGGTCCTTGGAGGCTGAAATCTGTCATGGAGGTCAAGAGTGTGGGCATGAAGGTGCGTTTGTGTTCATGCCAATCGGCAAACAAAAGGTGTCAGTGAGATTGGTCTGTAGCAAAAAGGCACGTATCTTCTGCAGATCCACGTTCCATGGCCAAACTCAAGAATGGTTTGTCCGATACGGCTGTGGGAGGCGTCAATGATCTCAGAAGAGCTACTCTTTCATCGGTGTGGGTAGGCCCTGCCCCCCTGTACATAAGCTCTTCCATAACTCACAAACCATTTCTGGAAGACACTTGTTTTGGATGTGTGTGGATGCACGTATTGCGGATTCACTTTTTTTTCACTTCTGCCTTGTGTTCCTGCGCCTCTCTCTGCAGTGACACAGAATCAGGTTCTGTATACAATTAGTACATCCTCAGGTTTCGTGTAATGTCTCTTGCTCAATTATCTCTTGTATCATATGCTGTTATGTTGTTTTTTCACCAATAAAAATAAGTAGTTATAAGAACCTACTGGTTTAAAATTAGCATACCTCATTGAGAGAAGCTCAAAATGAAGATATGCTGTCTTTTCTTCTGCCTTTATACTCAAGTGTTTCATGTTTCTGGAGTAGAATTTAGGTTGAAAGAGAATCTGGTTAAAAATGACAGCTTAACATAATGTACCACACAAAATAAGAATAACTCCACAAAAGGTCAAACTGAACATATGCTGTAGTTTTGATGAAGTTTTTAATAAAACCTAAATGAAACCATCTTGTCCTTCATATTCATCCTTTAAAAAAAAGAGAAAAAAAAGACGTTTCCCAGGTAGAAATGAGTTCCTTATCTTCAGGCACTGCTCAAAATATGCATATCTCAGTGACAGAAAGGTACTGCTAAGGGGCCTAAAAAACACGGTGCTATTGGCAGAGTAATAGGTGCAGTAGCAGTGTTAGGGGTACTGACAGAAAGCGTGACGAGGACGAGGCACAAGTCTGGTAAAGGGATGCCTGGTATCCTCCGTTTGTTGAATAAGGTTGGTATAAGCGTTATGGAATGGACAGTGGATTTTGAACATTATAAATACACATACTCGTCATAAACATTTGTAAATGTTAATTGTAGATCATGAAACATTGTCACATTGAGACTCATTTATTTTCATAGTTGCTGAGGCCATGAGAGGTTTGAGACTTCCAAATAAAGTCTTGATGAACCGTGATGACACAAGAAGCAATGACTTCAAGAAAACAATGAAAATATACAAAACTATTTATTACTTAACAAAATGCAAAAGTGTACAAAGATCTGTTGGTAAGTAGTTACATGAAAGAGACATCTGATGGGTCATTTCAACAGAGGGTTTGAAAGATTAAATCCAGAGAGAAACAGCTGTGGTCTCTGACAGTAAAACACCACCATCACTGGTGTCTTCTGGTGTTCGTCTCAAACCACAGCTGTGACCAAACCGAGTGACGGTCTGAGGTCCCGGTCCTGCTGGAAGCTGATGGCGCTCCTCTTCCCGGGGAGTCTAGTTGTTCTGGGAGGCCTGCTGCATGATGAGTGAACACAGACTCAACATCTGCAGGTACTCGTCTGCACCGTCTGTCAGACACTTACCCACCACCTGAACCAGAGAGCGAACACAAGCACAAACTGAGGATGTATGCAGAGAGAGAGTAGATGGAGAGTCCATCTGAATCAGCTATACATGACATAACGGAGTAAAAACAACAAAGATATGATTTGTATGCATTCCGGTGTATGAACCATAGACTGTATATAAGAAGTGGACGTAGTTATCATGACACTCATTGGTTTGTGGACGGATGTTTCGAAGCCTCGAGTTTGGCGATTTAGCCGTCGCCATCTTGGAATACAGCCTTCACAATCTTGGCTTTTTGGCAACCAATGAACGGAAGTGACAATATTTGGAATGCGGAGGAGTTACATAGAGACGTCGTATACAGGTGCATCTCAATGAATTAGAATATCATTGAAAAGCTCATTTATTGCAGTAATTTCAAAAAGTGAAACTCATATATTCATTACACACGGAGATATATTGCAAGCGTTTGTTTCTTTTAATGTGGATGATTATGGCTTACAGCTAATGAAAACCCATGTGGTGGTTGGGCTCAGCTGCAGAGGGGACAGAGTGGGGGAGTGGTCCAGGGAACGGTGCCGGGGAGAGGCTTAATTAGCGTTGATTGCGTCTCGCTGCTATAAAACACAAAGAGTGACGGAGGAGCGAGGGACGGTAGGAGAGCCGGAGACACAGGCCGGGAGAGCTGCGGAAAAGACTACGGACAATCCAGAGCATCCGCGGTGCGTGCACTCGGAGGCGCTGCAGGAGAGCGCACGGCCGTGGACAGACTGAAATGTGGAAGAATAAAGACATTGACAAACTGTATCTGAGTCTGCTGGTGTCATTGTGCTAACAAACCCCACGGTGGTAAACGACGTGTGTTACAACCAATCAAAAAAAGGATTTTTAATACGGAAATGTTGGCCTACTGAAAAGTATGTCCATGTACAGTATACAGTATGCACTCAACACTTGGTCTGGGCTCCTTTTGCATGAATTACTGCATCAATGCGGCGTGGCATGGAGGCCATCAGCCTGTGGCCTTGCTGAGGTGTTATGGAAGCCCAGGTTGCTTTGATAGCGGCCTTCAGCTCATCTGCATTGTTGGGTCTGATGTCTCTCAACTTCCTCTTGACAATACCCCATAGACTCTCTCTGGGGTTTAGGTCCATAGACTCTCTCTGGGGTTTAGGTCCATAGACTCTCTCTGGGGTTTAGGTCCATAGACTCTCTCTGGGGTTTAGGTCCATAGACTCTCTCTGGGGTTTAGGTCCATAGACTCTCTCTGGGGTTTAGGTCCATAGACTCTCTCTGGGGTTTAGGTCCATAGAATCTCTCTGGGGTTTAGGTCCATAGACTCTCTCTGGGGTTTAGGTCCATAGACTCTCTCTGGGGTTTAGGTCCATAGACTCTCTCTGGGGTTTAGGTCCATAGACTCTCTCTGGGGTTTAGGTCCATAGACTCTCTCTGGGGTTTAGGTCCATAGACTCTCTCTGGGGTTTAGGTCCATAGACTCTCTCTGGGGTTTAGGTCCATAGACTCTCTCTGGGGTTTAGGTCCATAGACTCTCTCTGGGGTTTAGGTCCATAGACTCTCTCTGGGGTTTAGGTCCATAGACTCTCTCTGGGGTTTAGGTCCATAGACTCTCTCTGGGGTTTAGGTCCATAGACTCTCTCTGGGGTTTAGGTCCATAGACTCTCTCTGGGGTTTAGGTCCATAGACTCTCTCTGGGGTTTAGGTCCATAGACTCTCTCTGGGGTTTAGGTCCATAGACTCTCTCTGGGGTTTAGGTCCATAGACTCTCTCTGGGGTTTAGGTCCATAGAATCTCTCTGGGGTTTAGGTCCATAGACTCTCTCTGGGGTTTAGGTCCATAGACTCTCTCTGGGGTTTAGGTCCATAGACTCTCTCTGGGGTTTAGGTCCATAGAATCTCTCTGGGGTTTAGGTCCATAGACTCTCTCTGGGGTTTAGGTCCATAGACTCTCTCTGGGGTTTAGGTCCATAGACTCTCTCTGGGGTTTAGGTCCATAGACTCTCTCTGGGGTTTAGGTCCATAGACTCTCTCTGGGGTTTAGGTCCATAGACTCTCTCTGGGGTTTAGGTCCATAGAATCTCTCTGGGGTTTAGGTCCATAGACTCTCTCTGGGGTTTAGGTCCATAGACTCTCTCTGGGGTTTAGGTCCATAGACTCTCTCTGGGGTTTAGGTCCATAGACTCTCTCTGGGGTTTAGGTCCATAGACTCTCTCTGGGGTTTAGATCCATAGACTCTCTCTGGGGTTTAGATCCATAGACTCTCTCTGGGGTTTAGGTCCATAGACTCTCTCTGGGGTTTAGGTCCATATACTCTCTCTGGGGTTTAGGTCCATAGACTCTCTCTGGGGTTTAGATCCATAGACTCTCTCTGGGGTTTAGATCCATAGACTCTCTCTGGGGTTTAGATCCATAGACTCTCTCTGGGGTTTAGATCCATAGACTCTCTCTGGGGTTTAGATCCATAGACTCTCTCTGGGGTTTAGATCCATAGACTCTCTCTGGGGTTTAGGTCCATAGACTCTCTCTGGGGTTTAGGTCCATAGACTCTCTCTGGGGTTTAGGTCCATAGACTCTCTCTGGGGTTTAGGTCCATAGACTCTCTCTGGGGTTTAGGTCCATAGACTCTCTCTGGGGTTTAGGTCCATAGACTCTCTCTGGGGTTTAGGTCCATAGACTCTCTCTGGGGTTTAGGTCCATAGACTCCCTCTGGGGTTTAGAGGGAAGCATGAAGTGCTCTAAAAGTTCCTGGTAGAAGGCTGCACTGACTTTGGACTTGATAAAACACAGTGGACCAACACCAGCAGATGACATGGCTCCCCAAATCATCACTGACTGTGGAAACTTCTGTGGAGAATTTCAGTATTAAACACATAAGTAAGATTAAATAACCCCGCTATTGATGAGTAGAAGTGTCACAATATGTTTACAATATTCTTCCTGATAGAAGATATTATGTGTTACAGTATATTAACTAATTGAATGTATTAAATCATAAAAGTATAGTCACTAAAGGTATTAAAACACTGTAAGAATAGTTTGAGGGTCAGACAGGGAAACTGGTGGGACATGCACCAAATGGAGGATGTGGTCAGTGGGGAGGACAACTGACCAGAGGCGGAGTCAAGACAGATGTTTTGCGAGGAGAGAAGATGTTTCGCTAAAGGATCGATCCAGGGAGGGGACAGAAGTCAAATGGAGCCAATCACTAATCGCTACGGAGGGTCATTCAGATGTTTTATGACTGTTTCGGACATTTCCAACTGTCGGGGCATATAAGAGACTGTTCTGGAGAGAATTCCTCAGACCACATCCGCTCTCGTGTTTCAGTACCTGAATTCAGACCTGTGAGTGAGATGCGTGCGTGTGGTCTCTGTTCTCCAGAACATTACTATTGATAGTTAATTCTGTTTGTAAGTGAACTTTGTGTAGTACATTAAATGTTGTTTAATTTTGAAACCGGATCCAGTTCCGTTTTTCTGATGCGCGTGTGCAGTAGGAAGCTTGAAGCCGAAATCTCCCTGCAGCCTGCCGAAGCCTCGCATCCTTCTGTTTAAACCCGAACACTTCACACTGGATCTCAAGCAACTCTCCACTCTGCCTCCACTCTGGGACCTTGATTTCCAAATGAAATGCAAAATTTACTTTCAGCTGAAAAGAGGACTTTGGACCACTGAGCAACAGTCCTTTTTCTCCTTAGCCCAGGTAACTTAGCCCAGGTAACTTAGCCCAGGTAACTTAGCCCAGGTAAGACGCTTCTGACCTTGTCTCTGGTTCAGGAGTGGCTTGACACAAGGCATGCGACAGTTGTAGCACGAGTCCTGGAAACGTCTGTGTGTGGCGGCTCTTGAAGCACTGACTCCAGCCGCAGTCCACTCCTTGTGAATCTCCCCAAATTCTTGAATGGGCTTTGCTTCACAATCCTCACAAGGCTGTGGTTATCCCTGTTGCTTGTGCACCTTTTTCTACCACACTACTGAACCACACTGAGACCATTTAAAGGCTCAGGAAACCTTTGCAGGTGTTTTGAGTTCATTAGCTGATTAGAGTGCGACAGCATGAGTCTACAATATTCAACTTATTCACAATATTCTGATTCTCTGAGATACTGAATTTTGGGTTTTCATTAGCTGTAAACCATAATCATCAAAATGAAAAGAAATAAACGCTTGAAATATATCACCCTGTGTGTAATGAATCTATATAATATGAGTTTCACTTTTTGAATTGAATTACTGCAATAAATTAACTTTTCGATTCTAATTCATTGCGATGCACCTGTACGTCTCTGGCAGAGACCTGTCAATCACAGTAGCCCCGCCCTAAAGCATACTCTGCTCTATGGTCTGTTTGACTCTAAATGGACCATCATTTACTCAATGAACATCATGATTTATCAGTGAGGTAATACTAAATCAAGGGAGAATTAGTGTCATTTTCTCATAGACTTCCATACAATCTTTCTACAAGACTTCTTTCTGTAACCAGAGGAGCCGCCCCCGAGTGGTCAGCAGAGACAATGCAGGTTTTAAGACTCTTCCACATGGGCTTCACCTGGCATGAATGCTAGTATGGGCAGGTGGCACCTTGCATGGTAGCCCCTGCCATCAGAGTACGAATGGGGGAATGACATGTAGTGTGAAAAGACTAGAAAAGCATGATACCATGTTACACACTGTTATACCTATACTTTAAGCTCATCAACTCAATGCTTTTGATCAGGTGGTATTTGAACCAAGAAAACGATTATTATGAGTCCGTTATGTATCTAATCAACCTTTAGGTAAATATAAGTATCAGATTGGATTAGATACTCAATATTAAAGTCAGTACCATGCTCCTACTTGCTAAGTGAAGTCATGCAATGGTTTCCCTGCCCTCCTTTACATCAGTTACAACATCAGCGTAGAAAGGAAACAGAGTCAAAGAGCAGCTGCGCCACAAGCAGCGCTGCGTCACATCACTTACCGCCATCTTCTCGGTGACGGCTGACTTCTGCTTGTCGCTCAGCTCCTGCTCTATGATAGACTCGTGGAGCTGACTCAGGATCTGTGTGGCTGCATAGCCTTCGTCCACCATGTTCTGACGGGGAGACGTTCAACATTTCAATATTTTAAAGTCTTTGTCCTGAACGAGTGAGAAGAACATAAAACCGTGTCACACATTTGTCAGAACACCTACCCTGACGGCAACCTCTAGTTTCTCGAATGTGCCTGTGAAGCAGATCTGGAGCAGGTTGTCAATCATCTTGGGAGGGACGACCTGCAGTGAAAGAGAACATGACAACAAGGTGACACGACTGCTAAATAAAAATAGAAACCAGTCTGTCTGACAGGACGAAGGACGCCTCACCCCGGCTATGTCAACGACCGCTCGCTCCGTGATCTCCTTGTCCACGTTGAGGCGCGCAGCACTCTGGAGGAAGGTTATGGCTTTCCGCAGGTCTCCGTCAGACACCCTCACCAAGGCTGCTATGCTCTGGATGAGGAGAGACAGTTGAACATGGACTTCACCAGCTGAACAGAGAAGGCAGTCGCTGTTCTCTGCCAGACTGGAGCCCAAAGAGAACCCTCAGGCTGCAGTTACAGGCATGAAGTGTGCTGTTAAGCGGCCGGTGTAGACCGCAGCATTGGTGAACAGAAGAGGTGGATGTTCCATGAGACATGTGTCCAAAGGTTGAGAAACGAAGCTGAAATACATGCTGCATAGAAAAACAATTCCCAAACATTGTTTAGCTGACGAACAGTTCAAACCAACAGAACTAGGCAGATGAACAGGAGGGACAGAATATTTGTATTGCTTTCCATCTTAATTATCTAAGTTAGTCCTGCTGCCGTCTCTTAAGGGGACATGCTGCCAGTGTACGGTGGCGTTGGAAGATATTGAGACTCATTCTCTTTACCAGTCAACAAAATGTCCCTGTGTATATCAGCTACTCACCCCGTGTTCCCTAAACTGTTGCTTTACTCTCAGGTGAGCATATACATATTTCTCCCAAAACGAGGTCCTACGGGGGACAGTGGCGTGACTTCGCCTCTCGAAATGACACTCAGACACTCAGAAAACTAAGTACTGCCCAAGAATTCAAGGAAACAGAGTGAGTAACTGACGCACAAATGGTCATTTTGGCGGTGAAGTAATCTTTTTAGTGAATTTGTGGCAGTCACCAATCTTATTCTTGTACTTTCAATGATTCAAGGATCAGTTATTGCCATTGTGCAACACGGGTGCTTAACGAAATGCAGTTGTAGCCCATTTACTACACAAGAACAAACAGCATTGCATTCCTGTGGTGCAGTTTCTCTGATGTGTGAAAGAAGTTCACAGGTGAGCCAGACCTGAAGTCATGAGCAGAGGGAAAAATACTCATTTGACCTGAAACCAGAGTGCCTTCGGATAGGTTCACATTTTTTCAGTCTTTAAATATATAGTCGGCCCATGAGTGTTTTTCTAGCTGTAATTATTCTTCCTGTTCATACTGGCCAGTTGGTCAGCGAGAATTTAATTCACTTTTGAGATGAGGGTTTTTGTAAATGGGGCTCAATGAATCGTTTACCTCTTTGGTGTACTTGAGGTTCTCCTTCTTACAGATCTCCAGCAGGCGCTCTTCTTGGATCTGATTGGCCAGAGGTTTGAAGCGAAACTTGGAACATCTGGAGGTCAGCGGCTCAATAATCCTGGAGAACACAGACACAGTGCAGCGGTGAGGACCGGTCACACACAGAGAGTTTGTTTGCGTGTTCACGATGGGTCAGCCCACCTGCTGATGTAGTTGCAGATGAGGCAGAAGCGTGTGGTGCGGGACTCCTTCTCCATGGTTCGCCTGAGAGCAGCCTGAGCCGGTGCCGTCATGGAGTCCGCCTCGTCCAGGATGATGATCTTAAAAGGAGGACATGGCTTCCCACTGCGAATGCGGCAAAACACAGTGACGGGAGGTTTCAGCAGTAGTGAGACATTTAGTGAGAGACATGCATGTGAAACGATGAAGGTACATTCAGATGGTTGATACAGAGCAACTCTCAGGAACACTGCCCTGCATTTGAGCTATCAACACTGACTCACTCTGGGCGAGTCCCGGCCACGGTGAGCTGAGCAAAGTTCTTCACCTTCTGCCTGACAACCTGGATGCCTCGCTCGTCAGAGGCGTTGAGCTCCAGCACTCTCTGTCTGTACAAGTGTGGACTGGAGGAGAGACAGCAGAGGATGACAGAATTCATACACGAGAAAGCAGGCGAATGATCAAACTAACACTAAAGCCTTCTGGTGATGCCAAGAGCTGGAAGGCCTGCTCGCTCACCCGTAAAGTTCTCTGGCAGCAGCCAGGATGGTGGAGGTCTTTCCTGTTCCAGGAGGGCCGTAGAAGAGCAGGTTGGGAAGCTGCGATTGAAACAAAACACGAGTGAGACGATGTCTTCATGGCTTTGTAGAACTACAGAAAGACTGCAGGATTTAGATAGTTTACGTGAGCACTGGTTTCTCTTCTTTTCATCAATAAATGCATTTCTTTTCTCTGTAGTTTGAGTTAGTATGTGCTTGTTATGACAAAGTGTTTTAACACTACATGTTACCATTGATGCACTGATGGGAGGAGCTACCATGCAAGGTGCCCCCTGCCCATCAGGACTCGAACATTCATACACCACAGGAACAGCCTGCAGGACAAACTCGGGGTTAAGTGTCTTGCCCAAGGATACATGGACATGGACTAGTGGAGCCGGGATCAAACTCCCGATCCTCTGATTGAAAGACCACGCTGCTCTATCACTGAGCCTGGGACAGCAAACATGCTCCACAAAATAAATACATTTTCAATATTTGTGTTGCATTCGTGACATTTAAACACTGCTGTTGAAGTCAATTCAATTGATTTCTATCGCCCAAAATCACAAAGTTGCCTCAGAGGGCTTTACAGTCTGTACACATGTGACATCCTCTGACCTTTGACCCTCACATCAGAACAGGAAGAACTCCCCAAATAAACCCTTTACAGGGAGAAAAGAGGGAGAGACCTCAGGGAGAGCAACAGAGGAGGATCCTCTATCAGCATGGACAGAAGCGTGATAGATGTCATGTGAACAGAATGAACAGCATAACAGAGTTACAACACATTCAATGCATATGACAGAAATGATTCATACAATGGGAGCAGTAAGCATGATAATGTTTTTTCAGTTCTGGCAACCAAAAGCCGATGCCTCGTTGCCAGCCTGGCAACCACTTTTAAAAGTTAGTCTGATACTTACATCTGCTCCTTCCAGAGACTTCTTCAGAACTGCTACCACCTCCTCCTGGAAGGCCACCTCAGCAACACACTTTGGCCTGCTGGATTCATAGAAACACAGCCTGTTGTTTATCGAGCACGTCATGTGCTGGGGATTCATCCTCAGCCCGCATTATATACACTCAGTGGTTGCTGTATTAGGTACACCTGTATACAACAGCCCTGCTATTACTTGTATCTTTAATGTTCAGTTGTTGGTCACATTGTTGAACATGTGTAAATTACATTTTCTGTTTAAAACGGAGGTCATAGTGAGGGGTGGTGTTGTACTGGACTACATTATATGACATGTGTTGCTATTTGTTCGTGTTTCTATTTCAAACTACTAAATATAACAGAGCAGAACAACACCACTAACTATGATGCTAAAACATCATTTCACTCCACAGACTGTGACGTTAACAACAACACAGACTGACGTGAACAGTTTTACAGGCTGGAAAAAATACTGTGCACACTGCTTTTTGGCAAGGTGCCATCTGTTGTTATGAAGGCAAAGACAAAATGGGGGCGACTCAGTAGTGTGCAGCATTCAGTCAGTCTCGAACTGCCATGGGGCTAACACTAGCTAGCCAGCAAGGTGAGGAGTCTCACCGCCTGAGGAACGAAGCTGCTCCTTACTCTGCTGGCATCTGATTCTTCAGTGCCGAGTGCTTTTTTGACCCTGTTGTGGTTCACACTTACTATTTTTCTACCCATGGAATCGGCTTGGCTTTCTTCTCTGTACTGGGCCCTGCTGCTGCCTTGTCTTTCTGAGGTCTGGTAGACTGAGCAGCTGCTCCTTTCAGAAAGGCCTGCATGACTCCTCCTGCAGCAGAATCACACGGGGTCAGCACAGATACCTCTGCTGGCCACACTCGCCCGGCTCCTGTTCCAAGTAGTGCACAATGCTGATGATCAGCTCATCTGTCAAAGTGATTACACTAACCAACATAGGCGGCTGAGTATACAGTCAGAATACCACATAACATTTACAACCTATGTCACCAAATAATTCCATCAGTTATTAGCTTCCTACAATACGATCTCAACTTTAACGTCAGTTTGACATGTTTGATTGGAAGAGTGACAGTCAACACGTTTCATTTTACTATGGATGACGCAGCTCGTTATTCAGATAACACCGGTGGTTGGTAGCGAACAGCAGAGTTAACGCTAACGGAGCTCAAAGTAATCTCAGTCAGCTGTGAATACAATCACAGTGTGTAATGCCTCTCCACATAGAGAACGAATGGAATAGTAACATGTTCTAACGTTGTCGCTTAGCATTAAAATGACAATTATTAACAGAACTATCTTATTTGCAATGGAATACATTATAGCTAGCATTACACATAATGGTAATGCTAGCTATATGACTTAGCTAGCCGATAGCTGGCCTGTTTACTGTTAGTCAATAGTTCGCTGTTGGTTCCGCAGATAGACACAAAGCACTTACTGTATATCTCAACAGGCAGAGTTTATATGTAGCAAGGCCTAACAGGGATACTGCTTCTGATGACTGTCTCAGCTTCACGAACAGTCCGCTTGTTGACATGTGTAAGAAGCGGCGCTCTTCCCGCTCTGACAGAGAAAGTAACTTCCGCTGACGACATTTCGTGGCAACCAATCAGATGCCGCGGATGCTGGAGTTGGTCCTCCCTTTCCACCCTCACGTCTCCTCCCATTCCTTTCTTCTCTTTTTTCCTCTCTCCTCTCTTGTTCCCTACTCTGATCTCCTCTCCCTATAATCTATTTCATCTCCCCCCCATCTCCTGTTATTATATTCACAACTATTTATGAAATAAATTTATAATAATAATAATGTCCCCTTGTGGGATTAATAGAGTATCTATCTATCTATCTATCTATCTATCTATCTATCTATCTATCTATCTATCTATCTATCTATCTATCTATCTATCTATCTATCTATCTATCTATCTATCTATCTATCTATCTATCTATCTATCTATCTATCTAAATCTGAATTTACAAAAAAGCAAAGGTACTTTGTCAACAATGTTCCCCATTTGAGCACAATCCTGCTTTAACTGGCTGAATCACCATCCTGGATACAGCACCCATCACCCAGCTTTATGTTCTGCTTGTGTTGTGTGAAAGCCTTCAGCAGGGCCTGTAATTGGCTGGCTGAGTGGCAGGTTGAGGCTGAGTGCAGATGTCTCTGGCTAATGGTTGTCTCCCAGGAAATCCCCACAATCCCAGTGGACATGGGCTCATGGAGAGATGCCTAATGTTTCTGCCTGGCATTGTTGGCTCTCATCAAAATGTGGGCGGGATCAGCAGAGCAGATGGTAGCAGAGAATGAACCCAGGCAGCCAAAGCATGAATGAAGAATGATGGGTGGAGGCTATTGATTTGTTTTGTTTGAGCTCTGGTGAGAGGGCTCATGATGGTGAAACACTTCGAAAGGATGCTGTCCTTTCAACCTTCAAACAATGTTCTTTAAAAAAACAAAAACAATAGTATGTGTGATTTCCCCTACCATAAATAGAATGAAACTAATACTTCAGTTCATGGATTCAATGTTCCACCTGCTCCAATCCATATACTTCGTCACCAGGATTTCCCCCAATAACCTATTAACCCCCACCCAATCCATCCACCCTCCCCCGGCCTCTGCGTCTCTCCCTCCTCCGCCCTGCAGGCAGGTACAGTCTGATTCGTTTTCCATCTTTGTGACTCAGCTTCTCCACGAGAGCAAACAGAGCATCATCAAGGCAGCCGCAGCAGCAGCAGCATCAGCAGTGCTTTCCAACCCGGAACCTGGGGAGTGTCCCTGTAAGTGGAGTTGAATCAAGGTTTGCACACTTCCAGAGGAGCAGCCTGTCATTTTTCTGGGATTGGCATGTCTCAAACGTTTTTTGGAGTCATTTTCCCTTTATTTTGCTGTGAGGAGCATTGCGTTTGAGGCTTCTTCCTTCTGGATATTGCAGCATCATGAAAAGGACTCTGCGTGGTTGATGTTTTGTTGTCGATAACTTAATGACTGAGTGGCTCTTCTTTTACAAATCTACCTACAAACTGGCCCCCTTTTCAATATTTTCGGGCTTTTTTCCGCAATAACTGCCCAGTTTGCTGGCGGAGAAAGAAATAGTCTCTTTTATTCACTGACTCATATGTTTTTTATTGTCTGCTTGATAAAGAACTTGCCACTTTGTTCACTAAACAGAGACTGACCGCTTATGTTATTTACTGACTGCTGAGCTACCTGTGTATTCCCTGACTCTCTGTCTTGGTTATCGCTGTGCCTGTTTGCCAAGCGGGATTATTTTATATGCAAGTTTGCTATTTTGCTGACAGGCTGGGAGTGGCATCATCATCGTCACCCTCTGGCTTTGTGATTGTTTGGATTTTAGAAGAAGGGTGAAGGAGAGGAGAGGCTCCATGTAAGGAAAACTCAAAGAAGAACGGACTAGAAACAAGAAGCGGCAGAGAGAAAAGAGGAGGACATAAAAAACTCTCACAGGAGAAAACTGGATTCGGGATCAAAAGCAGGGAAGATTGTTGGGGAAAGGAAGGGTGACGGGAGGAGGCGTGGCAGCGGAGAGAGAGGCAAGATAGAGCGGCGAGATAGAGCAGGGTGGAGGCGACCCACACCCTGAGATGCTGTGCTGGCTGAGAGAAGACGAGATGTCGGTCCAGGAGCTGCTACAGAGGGTGCAGTGTGTCATCACTCATGTCGGTAAGTCGTCACATTTCTCCACTATTCTTTTCCTCCTCATCTTCCTCCTCGTATTTCACAGATGGTTAGATCTGAGACAAGCTTTTGTTTCCACTGGGGGTAAATGAACGCGGGAGCCCGTTGAAGTGTACAACGTGCTTCAAGGTTGTATCTTGCTTTTCTGGTAATCCGTGAATTGGTTGAAAATGTGAAGAGAAACAGAGCAGATGAGAGCGAGGCAGGGAATCTCCGTCCTCTCATCAGGACCACTGAGTGAAGGGGATGCAGAGGGATGCTCTGCACATGGGCAGAGGAGAAAGTATGTCAGCAGGATAAAACAGGAGAGCCGTTAAGTGTGATCAATGTTGATCTTTCTGTGGTTATAACATGTTCCACTGT
>NC_136637.1:2306889-2341889 GCF_949748355.1 Melanostigma gelatinosum
TGTGCTTCTAGAAGAGGAGGAGAGTTGTTTGCTGCTCTGAATCCGTCTATAACATTTAAGCATTTAAGTAATCTGAGGTGTTGTTGAAAACCACACGTTTTTGTGAATTTATCACATGTGGAATATGTTTCATGCATGATACATGTGAAATCTTTGTTTTCACATGTGATATCTTACATAGGCTATTATAAATTATTATTTTTATTTTTTGAAATAACTAAAACCACCTGTGCCTACATCATGCTGATTTATCACATGCCTGATACAGTGTAGGGCAATCTCACATGCAGTGGTTTTCCCGCGTGTGATAAACATGTGAATGTATTTCCCTGTGTCATGGCAGACATCATATGGAAATAGGATGTATTTAAACACGTCTTTAAATGGGACGTCTTTCTGGTGATTTATACTTTTTTAGAAATGAATTTCCAGGTTTTGCAGTAAAACCTCTATCGGAGCTCATCTTCCCTGTGCTTTATGTGTATTACAGGAAATCTGTTATTGCTCTAGTATTATTATGATGACATCAACTCCCCCTCCTCTGCACATCCACACCTGGACACAGAAGCCCCCTCTGTCCGCTATTGGTGGTCGATGACATCACAGCAGCAGGATGTGTCACATAGCCTCGTCCCCTCATGCATAATTCATGAATGTACAGCCGCTTTAATGCCTGATCTAACATGGCCCCTCTCGGCCCACTGCAGCGTGCTGTCAGGATGATTAGTGCTGAGGTCTGCAGAGAAGAGCCTGCTGCTCAGACAGACAATCGTATTCTTGTTATTTAAAGCTCCCTTGAACTGACCCCCCCCCCCCCCCCCTCACAGTGCTGCTCAGTCTATGCTGGTGGTTTATCAAAGGAGGGTGTGTTACAGGGGCCTCAAAAGGTCAGGCTGGAGGGAGAGATGATGCCGAATGTTGCGGTGTTTTGTTGCCCAGGGCAACTGAGAGGGTGGGAGGACAATATGTCTTTGAGTGTGAAGGGACATTCCTGTCCTTACTGAAAGTATAAACCCATATCATTTCCACCCATAATGCTGGATTCTTAGAGACCGCCTGAAGGTAGAATGACTCTGTCACATCGACGACACGGATCCTTCCTGTTCTGTCATTAACACTTTACTTGAGTGTTTGAACACTACAACTAACTCTGTGTGGTAGAATGATGATAAACTAACCATGTAAGCTGGCTATATGAGGGTTATGTCAACAGGGTTGTAATTGTTTTTGATTTGTCATAATTCCCTTCAGTGATGATGATATTGTGCTCACCAGATGAGTTGTTGAAATCTGAGGGACATCACTAAAAGCAATGACACGATCAAACAATAACTCCATAAAATGAATGCGTACTTAGTCTCTGAAAACATTTAAAAAACTTCATTTCAAAGTTTCTCCTTTAATTTGACATGGTGTTACATTTTGTTTTCGAAACTAGTCGATTCTCTGGAAGGGCCACATGTCTTTCCTCTTGAACTCTTTTGAATTAGAAGACAAATCCATGATTATTCACCTTAACGTCGGGCGGAGCGGATATTAGCAGACACGTTTTCTCTCTTTGGAGGTGACAGGAGCGAGCGAGTCGTCTCAACATTTCTTATGTTATGGCGTCAGAATGATGAGGCCAGCTGGAGAACAGTTACATATGAAATCGGATGTGGGCTCGACATGATGATTCTTTGTCTTTATCAGCCGTCATGTTTTTCACAAATGATGTACAGATTTGAGAATTAAAATGAAATCAAATATATTTTCTCAAAAGGCTTGAAAAATAGTGCATAATATGCTGGTGTAAAAGTCTAGCTCCGCCCCTTTTTAAGGTGGTGTTGAGGTCACGATTTCGGTTCATGCACAAAAAATGACAAATTAATGGAGTATCTTCTTCCTCTTGTTTCTTTAAATTAACTATGTTTTTAAATTACGTTCCCTCCAAATTTGGGTTTAATTAATTAATAAATGGATGGATTACAATATGTAAAGTGGTCCGAATGGATTATTTCCATGGTTTAAATTGTTTTAAGACTTTTGAACATTTACCAAATCGCGTGAAAGTATGCATTTCATCTAAATAGTTCAATACTTTGCTTAGTGATTAAGTCGAGGTACCTTGGGTTACATGGGAGAACATACAAAAAATGTATGCGAGAAAGAGAGAGGGGAATAAAGGAAGGGATGATAACATGTCTGGCTAATGGATACAACATGTTGCTTCAAAGGCTTCTGGTGCTGCAGTGTTTCACAGATGCTGGAAGCCGTTGTTGACGGAGCAGCAGTGTCTGTACTTGTCTGGGTGTTCGTAATAATAATAATAATAATAACTTTAATTTATATAGCGCCTTTCAGGGGACCCAAGGCCGCTTTACAAGAGTAACAGTTTAGACAAAAACAGTTTAGACAAACAGTCAGAAAAACAGAACAAGTAAACTAGGGGCCGAAAGCCTTGGCGAACAGATGGGACTTGAGGGCCCTTTTGAAGGCGTCCAGAGTGGAGATGTTGCGGATCACCGCAGGGAGAGAGTTCCAGAGGGTGGGGGCTGCCACACTGAAAGCTCTGTCCCCGAAGGTTCGCAGTTTGGTGCGGGCGGTGGCAAGCAGGCCAGAGTCTGAAGACCGCAGGTTCCGGAGGGGCATGTGGGCGGAGGAGGTCCGATAGGTACTGGGGGGCATGGGCATGGAGGGACTTGTAGGTGAGGAGGAGGATCTTGTATGAGATGCGGGACTTGACCGGGAGCCAGTGGAGGTTGATGAGGGTGGGGGTGATGTGCTGCCAGGGCTTTGTGTGCGTGAGAACCCTGGCGGCAGAGTTTTGTACATACTGGAGCCTGTCCAGGGTTTTGTTGGGTACCCCGAACAGGACACCATTGCAGTAGTCCAAGCGGGAGGTGACAAATGCATGGACCAGGGTTTCAGTAACAGACTCCGAGAGTGACGGTCGGAGTCTGGCAATGTTCCGGAGATGGAAAAAGGCAGTTTTGGTGACGGACTTGATGTGGGACTTGAAGGAAAGGGTGGAGTCCAGGATGACACCCAGGTTGCGGACTTCAGGAGATGGGGAGATGGAGCAGCCGTCAACCTCGAGGATGAAGTCACCAACCTTCCGGAGCAGCGCCTTGGGTGCCACAACCATGAGCTCTGTCTTCTTGGTGTTGAGTTTGAGAAGATTTGATGACATCCAGGTTTTTATTTCATACAGGCAGTTGACAAGGGACTGAGGGGGGAGCTGGGAGGATGGAGTAGTGCTGAGATAGATTTGAGTGTCATCAGCATAGCAGTGGAAGTTCAGTCCATGATGGCGGATGATCTTGCCGAGGGGGAGCATGTAGATGGTGAAGAGGAGGGGGCCAAGCACAGAGCCTTGGGGCACGCCATGATTGACTGGGGCTAGGGGGGAAATAGAGCCGTTGATGGAAACAAACTGTTCCCTGTTATGGAGGTAGGATGAAAACCAGGAGAGGGCGGTGCCAGTGACCCCTAGAAGGTCAGATAGGCGGTTGAGGAGGATGGTATGGGAGACAGTGTCAAATGCTGCAGAGAGGTCCAGGAGGATGAGGATGCTGAGGCGGCCAGAGTCAGCAGCAATGAGGAGATCGTTGATGATCTTAATGAGGGCGGTCTCCGTGCTGTGTTGGAGTCTGAAGCCGGATTGGAGGGGCTCATAGAGCTCATGGTTGGACATGTGGAGATGGAGTTGGCCGGCGACTACTTGTACTGTCGGATCAGACGACATCTTGAGGAAACAGAGCATCGTGGTAATTGCAGGTAAAACGGTGATATTGTAGATGACCGATGCATTGAGTCACAGAGTAAATCATATTTAGGGACTGACAACGACTGTGACCTCAGGTGCTCTGCTCTGATAGCTGCTGGGGGGGTTGGTGGTATTACCTAGAGGACAACCCCCCCCCCCCCCCCACCATGACGGCAGAGCTGTATTCTCTCTGCTTCCTCTTCCTGCCTCTGGTAAGGGGGTGGCGGTGGAGAAGGGTGGGTCACCATATCCTTCGGAAAGCGTTTGTCTTTGGTACTGTCAGCTGGACTGAGGCCGGCTGGACTGAAGCCAGCTGACCAGCGCTGCTTACAACAACGCAGCTGAACAACAGAACTGATCCACTGAGCCACCACAGTCTGGCCTAATGTTCTCACTGCACACATTTTGTAATCCTGAGCAGATCAAGTGGGCTGAGGTCAAGTGAGCCAACTCGGTGTTGACTGACTGCAGACCAGGCTGGCTGGAGGAAGCCGGGCCAAATAGAAACCTTTCTGGTTTCAATACACTGGTTGTGTGCAAAGGTGGACGTGTTCACGCAAACACAGGGCATGTGTGAGTCACCGCGCTGATGACCTTCACACTCACATGGAAAGTGTGCATCCTCAAGTCCTCAATGCCATCCACAACGACATCCACAACGACACACATGAGCGCCAGCACCAAGCATCTTTTTGTTTTCACCACCTGTCAACCATTATTCTCTCTCTCAAGAACCACATTGTAACGAGCATCTCTTAGTAACACCATCACCACGTCTGTGCCTTGAAAGCACAGTAGTTTACCCCACAAATGCTGGGATTATTTTAATGGGAACTCGTGAAGTGTTAAATCCTTTGAAATTCACCACAAAGCATGAAACCAATTTCTTAATTCATACATTCTTTGTTTTTCAGAATATGAAACAAATCACAGCAAATAAGCTGTTGATCCTCTTAGAGGAATTCAATAGTCCAGTCGTAGGGTAGAACTTCCTGCTTTACTTTATGTTTGCTGTCAGAAACGAGATGTAACTCGCTGAAAACAATCCTCAACAAATGGACTATGTCCTCCTGTTTGAGTCACATTTGTTCAAATCTGTTTTAGGAAATTACCATGAAGAATTCTCAATTTGATACTGATACCTCTATATGACCTACATCAGTAAAGAACATCATCAGTGAGAAGAAGTTGATATAGTTATTGTTGATGCTCATCATTGGTGCAACTGAGTGATATTCCAGTGAATCAGTCAGAATCATGCAGGTTCTCTATAAGTGCAGGTCCTCCTGCTGTCAGATTGCTGGGCCCGCTGTCAGACCCTGCTGCAGTGACATCAGAGGTTTCCTGAAGGGAATCTTGTGCTCAAACAAACTACCACTTTTGTCCACAGCAATGCCAAAATCACCACAAAATGAAAGCTTTAAAGCTCAGTAGGATTTGATGGGCCTTTAATTGTATACAGTGACCCTTCAAATGAATTACGTAATAAACAAACGTCCTGTCATTGTGCATGGAAACACAGCTAGTGGCCAAAAATGTAAAGATTTGAAGTCCTGGGCGTTAGACAACAACAGATGCTTTCCCCAACCATTTCAGACACGCCGTGTTGTCGGTGTTTCTCTCGGCCGGCCCATAAGCATCAGAGATATCATAAAAGGAGCTTGTTCAGAATAATATCTGGCTGAACAGAGAGCAGAAAACAACAGCTGCTCCTCTCAGCTGTGGGGCCGGTGGGAGCAATGTGCTCATCAGACTGCTGGCAGACATGGGTCATTACTTGCTCACGTGTGCTCATGGTGTGGATGCTCACAGGACGCTGACTTTAAATGTTTGGTTCATCATTTCAAGTCTGTGGTGTTTTACTTTTCCACCTGGAGGTCGCCAAGGCCTGCGCTGATGTAAGGCATGATGTAATGGAGCCTCCTCCCTGCAGCTGATAATCACAGGACACCGTGAGGACGGCCGATGATAGATGAAGACACTGCTGTTGAACAGGACCAGCTCATTCAGGCTCCATCAGCAGACAGTCATCTCATGGAAGTGTTGTGGAACGAGACACTGAGTCCCGACTAGCTCCACCCTCTTCTCCTTCCTCCACCCTGTCACCTCAATACTCTTTTAGACAAGTTGTCTCAAAGAGTGTTGAGCAAGGCCGTGGAACTTAGGGACATGTCCCTGCCAATAGCCAGCGACTGCTGAATTGTCCCTAGCAATATAATTTGGAGAGAATGAGATAAACCAAAAGTATGTCAACGTGACAGAGTAATATGGCCACTGTTAGAAATGAATACTAATCTTTATAATTGAGAGAATTTGGTCTTAATTACTTGGAGGCAGGGAACAACAACTGGCCTTGCTGTCTCTGAGTTGCATAAATCTCCTCTCAACACATCTGAAGCTCACTGACACATACTATCTCCTTTGTTTAATCCATTCACAAAGTGTAAACACACATCTGTGGCTTTCAAGGAATTACAGCACATGACGCTAGCCTAGCTTTATGCTAAGCTAGGCTAGCTGCGTGCCATCACAATTGTTTTTTTAAGTTAATTAAACTACTTCTATTCTTGGACCATCAGCCAACACTCTCAGTTTCACTTTTACTCGCTATCAAGGCAACCTGCTATGAGATGGAACAGGAGAAAATCAAGTCAGAGCAGTGACGAGTGCACTTTGACTGAACAACAGCTGTGACAAGACTCAAACCAAAACCCCATTTTCATCACTGGATCCATACATATTGTTGTCGATGTATATTCATTATATGCAGTGGCGGCTGGTGGAACATGTTCTAGGTGGGGCCATCCTATCAATTTCAGCAAACATCCCAGTATGATTTAATGCAAACAAATTAAAGTATCAAACACGCATTACTACTTTGCAGTTAAATATTTAACATTTATTCCAACACAAAAAAGCAGTAAATAACACTTATATAATATAATATAATATAATATAACATGTGTATTTATTGAGATGCCCCTATGGACCTTGTTATAGGAGGTAAAGATCAGGAGAAGTGAACATGAAGTGTAATTATGAATACTGATGTTAAATTAAGCTATGATGAGTTTTCACTGTTGATTTAACATCTCTATTACATGTTGATGCCTCCATGACCAAGTTAAGCAGATGAGACTGAGGACAACTATGTAGAAGAAAAGATGTTCACTTTGCCTAATATGTAGCTTGACAGAGTTCTCATGGTGTTCTGATGTTTCCTTACCTCCTCATCCCTCACTCCCTACCCTGGTGTTCTCATGTTTCCTTACCTCCTCATCCCTCACTCCCTACCCTGGTGTTCTCATGTTTCCTTACTTCCTCATCCCTCACTCCCCTAACTGTCCGTGCTGGATCTGTCCCCGTTGTTTTAAAAAGCTAAATAAGTTATGAGCATGACGTCATCCAGCTAGCCAAACCTGTCTGGTGTACAGCTAGTACAGAAGCTTCGCATGTACTGCTTCCCTTTCCCGCGAGTCTGCTGTCAGATATCAGCTCTTTGGCTGCAGAATCTCCGCCAAAGTTCTCCTCTCAAACGGGTCTTGGAGGAGTTGTGCTCGCGCTGGCGCTCGCCTGTAGAGACGTCTCCTGATGAGAGCGCGCTGCTAGGGGGGCCAGATCGCTCTGGCCCCCC
This sequence comes from Melanostigma gelatinosum, assembly GCF_949748355.1. Lineage (NCBI taxonomy): Eukaryota > Metazoa > Chordata > Actinopteri > Perciformes > Zoarcidae > Melanostigma > Melanostigma gelatinosum. The sequence goes on from NC_136637.1 coordinate 2,314,272, forward strand.
TAGCAGAATCTATTTGAGGGCACTGATTGGCTAAATTGTATGTTACTCATTTATATCTTCAATCAGCAATTGGCTAAACTGCTTCATAGACCCGCCTCTTTTGGGCAAAAACAATTTTGCCCCCCTAGCTGCGCGTTCTGAGACGTGTCCACACAAAGACGGAGAGCACGAGCAGACGAGCACACAGGAGAGGACGAACAGGAAAAGCATATATTTTGCGCAGATATCACATTTTACACATATTACTGGGTACATTCCACAGTTCAAAAACACAAATATTGACAATTTGTATAATTTATTATTATTATAATTCTTTTTTTGTGTGGCTCAAGGTGGGGCCATGCCCCATGGCCCTCTATTGACCAGCCGCCACTGAACTTGTCCGTTGTTGCTTTTGTACAGACTGGATCTGTGCAGTAGTTTCAGTAGCATGGCTAAATATGTAACCATACATCTGCATTCAAATATAAAATATAGTCAGTGGATTAACTGGAAATCAGATGTAGAACATTGATTACCTTTGTGTGTGTGTATGTGTGTGTGTGTGTGTGGATTTCCTCCTGCAAGGCAGCATCCTTGAACAACAAAGCCATTAAGAACTGTGATTTATTGAAGTTGTATTTCTAACTAACAGGTCTGTGACGTAAGCAACAGAAAAAGAAAATAAATCAGCATAGATGTTGACACTGTGAGGGATGGAAACTCTAGATACTCACATCAACCTCCAGAAAGAAAGCTGGGACTGTGAGAGCAGATGTTAAAGACCTCCTCATGAACAGGAGGGGGAATGTCTCGACCACAGGTCTACAGGAGGAACAACAGGAGACAGAGTCAGTCAGAAGGCTGTGTGGTTATCAGAGCTCTGCGATTTAGCTCCACATGTCGGCTGACATTAGCTGATCAGTACATGGCATGCAGAAGATTTACAAAGGATCTCATCATTCATCAGACACACAGAACAACGAAAGTTACGAATGTAACTACGGTTCTATGAATCCTGGATGACCGCCAGAGACAGTGCTTAACACTGGATATATTCCGTCTCGCCCATGCGCAGGTCGAATATTTATATCAACAAAGTCACTCGTGTCCTCAGATGACTCCCGTCATCTATAAGTTCCGGTGTCATCCTGAGTTCAGTCCTATGGAATCTTCTCGCGAGTTCACGGGATTCCGAGTGACCAAGAACTCTGGTGGTCATCCAGGATTCATAGAACCGTAGTTACATTCGTAACTTTCGTTCTATTTCATCCTTACTGACCGCCAGAGGCAGTGCTTAACACTGGATGACTTATACCAAAAGAGTCACGAGGAATCACAAGTACCCACCTTGTATAGCTCAGGCAGAGGAAGCTGGCCAAAGAACCCTCCCCAGTGGGTGAGGGGTGGCAACGTTCACTCTGTTGTGTCTGGTGAATGTGCTCGGTGAGGCCAATGAGGCCGCAGCACATATATCCTCCACTGGCACACCTCTCAGGGCTGCCCATGACGTGGAGACACTCCTGGTAGAGTGGCCCCTCACTCCGGATGGTAGAGGACGGTCGCTCGCCTTGTATGCATGGGCAATGGCCTCCACTATCCAGTGGGACAGGCGCTGTTTCGAAAGAGCACAGCCCTTCTTAGGCCCACCATAACTGATAAAGAGCTGCTCCGACCGCCGTATGCAAGCAGTGGCCTCCACATAAGCACTGAGGGCCCGCACTGGGCACAGCAGCCTTGACCTCTCCTCCCCCGATGGGGGGTCAAACTCCGCAAGCTGGATAGGCTGGTTGATATGAGAGCGTGTCAGCACCTTTGGGAGAAACGCTGCATTAGGCCACAAAGTAACCCCCGATCCATCTGAGTTCCACCTCAGACACGATTCACTCACCGACAGGGCATGCAGCTCGCCTACACATTTAGCTGAAGTGATGGCAAGGAGAAACACCGTTTTGGTTGCCAGCCATCTTGGCTCTGCCCGTGCCAGGGGTTCAAAAGGAGGCAAGCACAGGGTGTCCAACACCAAATGTAGGTCCCATGCTGGGGCCATCGGGGCGTTCGTGGGACGCAACCGCCGAGCCCCTTTTAGGAAGAGGGACACCAGTCTGTGGCTCCCTACTGTGCCATTGTCGACCCTAGCATGGTGCCATGAAAGAGTGGCCACGTACACCCTCAAGGTAGCGGGAGACCGCCCCTTATCTAACAGGGACTGCAGAAACTCAAGTACAACAGGTACGGGGCACTGCACCGGGTCCTTGTTCCGAACCACACACCAGTCAGAAAACAGCCTCCACCTGTTTTCGTACTTCAGCCGGGTAGATGGTGCCCTGGCATTCAGGATAGTTCTTCTGACTGGCTCTATGCAGCCAGTCAGCAGCTGGTCGGGCCCTCCAGCGGCCAGACCCATAGTTGGAGGCGGCTGGGATTGGGATGCCAAATCCGACCTCCTAGTTGCGACAGGAGATCCCTCCTGTCGGGGAGGCGCCAGGGTGTCCTGCAGCAGAGTCTGTGCAGTAGGGAGAACCAGATCCTGGCTGGCCATAAGGGGGCCACTAACAAGAGTCTGTGGCCCTGTTGAAGGACTCTGAGAAGTGTTGGCAAGATCAGAGGGACCGGTGGAAAGGCATAAAGAAGCCCCTCTGGCCACGTGTGAGCCAGGGCATCCTGACCCAGAGGACTGGTCCTCTCCGTCAGGGAGAACCAATGGGGACAGTGGGCCGACATCTCCGAGGCAAAGAGATCCACCTCTGCTCTGCCGAAGAGACCCCAAATGTTCTGCACTACATCTGGATGAAGCCGCCACTCCCCCGGTGGAGGCTTGTGACGGGACAGGAAATCTGCGAACTGGTTCCGTTCCCTTGGTAGGTACATTGCCCGAAGGCTGGTAAGACGAGGGGCAGCCCAGGTGAGAAGGGCACGGGATACCCGTAGGAATTCTGCAGATCTGGTGCCCCCGTGATGGTTTATGTGAAACACCGCCGAGGTGTTGTCCGACAGGACAAGCACATGCTTTCCCCTCAAGTATGGTAGAAAATGCTTGAGCACTAGGTGCACGGCCCATAGCTCTAGAACATTGACATGCTCTATGTGGTCCTGAGCAGACCACTGCCCCTGAGCAGTCCTGTTCTGCCACACTGCACCCCATCCTGAGAGGCAGGCATCTGTTGTGACCACCTCTTGGCGGAATGGGACCGAACCCATGGGGACACCGTTTGCCAGGTATGCTCTCTCCCTCCATGGGGATAGAGCGAGTAGGCACTGCTCTGATACTACTATTGCCCTGTGTCTGTGCCACTTGGCATCCAAGTGAAAGCTGTTCAGCCATCTCTGAAGGGGCCGCAGTGACAGTAACCCTAATGGAACGACCGCCGAGGCAGCTGTCAGTTTGCCCAATAGGCGGAGAAAAAGAATGTAGGGCACCCGCCTGCCCCCTCGGAAGGGAGAGAGGCTGTGGAGGATGTCGTCCACCCGTCGGGGTGACGGACAGGCACTCATAGTGACTGTATCCAGAGCCACACCAATGAATGTTATGCTCTGGGAAGGGCTCAGTGAGCTCTTCTCCATGTTTACCCTGAGGCCCGACCGGGCTGCGTGAGAAAGAAGGTGAGCCGTGTCCTGTGCCGCCTGAAGCTGGGATGCCGCACAGATCAGCCAATCGTCCAAGTACGGCAGTATTTTCATGCCCTGTGATTGCAGGGGGGAAAGGGCAGCAGCGACACACCTTGTGAACACCCGTGGGGAGAGGGAGAGCCCGAATGGGAGCACCCTGAACTGGAAGTGAGGTACAATGGGAACATGGAAATAGGCATCCTTCAGGTCGACAGACGTGAACCAGTCTCCCCTGGAAACCGCCTGAAGGACGTCTGCTGTGGTCAGCATGTGAAATGGTAACACCCTCAGGAACTTGTTTAGTCCCCTCAGGTCCAGGATTGGGCGCAGTCCGCCGCCTCTCTTTTTCACAAGAAAGTAAGTTGAGTAGAACCCCCCGGGCTGTGACAGGGGGTCCACCCTCTCGATTGCACCCTTGACCAGGAGCGCGGCTAACTCCTGGTTCAGGGCTAGGGATTGTACCGGATCGGTGATACTGGTCATTTTGACCCGGCTGGAGGTTGGTGGCCGGTGTCGGAACTGAAGCTTGTACCCCCGGGTTAGGGTGGACACCACCCAGGGGTCTGAAGCATGAGCTGCCCAGTAGCTGATGTGCTGCTGGGAGAAATAACCGACAGCCGGCCGGGAGACATCATCTCCTGTACCCCCTGCCTCTCGAGGCTCTGGGGGGGGGGGCCTGGTAGTCCCCAAGTCTGGAGGTTGTCTAGGGGGAACGTAGGTAGGGTTTTGTGGGTAGCGGTCCGGTCTCCCAGCGGTACGCTGAGGCCTGTGGCGGCTACTGGGGTGAGCTGGGGGCTGAAAATGTCCCCGGGGGGATAGAGTAGGACCCCTACATCTGCGGGGTGCGGGCATGTCCCTGCGAAGACCAAAAAACTGCTGCCTGGTCTGGCTAGCCTCAACAGTCCGCTAAAGCGCCTGTATAGCAGCTGACCCAAACAGCTCACCCGGTTCCACTGGGATAGTACGGAGGGTCGTCCTACATGCCTCAGACAGGGGTGACTGCGCCAGCCAAACCTGGCGGCGAGTCTGGACCAGGGTGGACATCAGCCGTCCACGTTCCCTCGACATGAGCGCAAACGCCTGCAGTGAGGCATCACTGAGGCTGGTCGCGGAAGCGTCGGAAGTAGCCTGCTGCAGAGAAGCTGAGAGGGCAAGCATGAGGTGGGAGAGGGAGTTGCCAATACGACCCATGCGTGCTGCTGTGTCATAAGCCCTGGATAACATGTCATCCGTGACCCGACATTGGGGTCGAGGGCACCTGGCATCGGGCCTCAGGGTCTCCTCAGGGGAAACTATGAGGGACGCAATAGTCGGCTCAACAGCTGGCATACGGGTGAGGCCACACTTTGCCGCGTCCTGCATGGCCGCCAGGGTTCAGCCCTCTGATGTAAGACGGGACAGAGCCCCGGTGTCCCTCCAGCATGCATGTAGCTCCCTCAGATATTCCTTGGAGGGAGGAACAGCAAAGGTGGTAGGGGCGAGAACACGCCTGAAGAAGGCACTCGCAGGCTGGGGTTCCGGCTGCTGCGTATCTAACTGCAGGCGTGCCAGTGCCATGCGAATGACAGACCCCATGGAGCTATCGACTGCACCTTCCGAAGAGCCCTGAGCTGAGGAACGGGAGGCAGGTCCAGAAGCATCGGAGGGCCGCTCTTCACTGTACTCAGTAAAGAGCGTGGCTGACGCCGCCAGTGACATCACGTCCTCCTCTGAGCAAAGCTCAGCCGCGGGTGGATCTGGTGCTTCAGCCCCCCCTACACTAGGTTGGAGGGCCAGTAAAAGCAACTTCATCTGAGCTAGCTCGGAGGTCAGCAGATCCACTCGGAGGTCAGCAGATCCACTCTAGAAGACAGCCCGCTGGGGTTAGCCCTCTTGGAGGGAGGATGAGATCCTTTGTAAATCTTCTGCATGCCATGTACTGATCAGCTAATGTCAGCCGACATGTGGAGCTAAATCGCAGAGCTCTGATAACCACACAGCCTTCTGACTGACTCTGTCTCCTGTTGTTCCTCCTGTAGACCTGTGGTCGAGACATTCCCCCTCCTGTTCATGAGGAGGTCTTTAACATCTGCTCTCACAGTCCCAGCTTTCTTTCTGGAGGTTGATGTGAGTATCTAGAGTTTCCATCCCTCACAGTGTCAACATCTATGCTGATTTATTTTCTGCGCGAGATGGAAGATATCCAGTGTTAAGCACTGCCTCTGGCGGTCAGTAAGGATGAAATAGAACGACGGCGAATTACGGCCATTGTAGGTAAAACATGATGAGGGAGGGGTCAGAGAAAGAAACTTTGACATTCTCTGAAATTAGAGGTAAATTTGCAAGAAAAAACAAAACACATTCTCACATGAATGAATTAAATAACGCAGCTTGGTCTGTGCTCCTAAACTTCAGACTATGACGCTCTACGTACCCCTCTAGTGTCAGTGACGGTGTGTCAAAGTAAACCTCCATCTTCACAGGACGTTAGCTTTAGGCAACAGAACCAGTTAGGTTTAGGAAAAGAACATGGTTGAGTGTTTTATGACTTCATAAGCTAAGAGAACATCAGAATATCCCCCTCCTCCCCAGGCGGCTCTAAAATTCACGTTTTTGCAGGAACTTAATTACATATTTGTGTAAAAAATCTTCCAAAACTTTTCAGGAAATTGATGAAAACAGGAGAGTGCCATCCCATATATAGCTTTCAAAATCAAAATGCTCCAATTCAGAACACCTTGACCAGCAAAAGTCTAAACTGAATCAAGTCACAATGTGTCTCCTCAGACAGCGCTTTGGCACATATCACAGTCCAACCAAGCCCCTTTGTTGACCACTTTTAAAGTTCTTTAAGAACAAATATTGTTGGGAAAATTACAAAAAAATAGCAGGTGAACAAAGGTGCAATCTTATGAGAAAGGACATCCACAGGTGAAGTGTCCCTCTAACATCCAGGACTTCACATTATAGACCGTCCCTGTAACAAGTTGGGCTCTATTTAGCACACAGGGTCTGGCCATATATGAGCTGGTCTTGCTTCTCTTCACGTCTTTTTCCTTCCAACGTATATTATGTAGCTACAGTAAATGTATTGTGCGCATACAGCAGCGCTCTGGCTGAAGCTGCTCAGGAGACACTGTTTCCACTACATGACTGGTGCTGACAAAGTATAAAAGCACACATGCAGAAAAAAGGAAAGAGGGTCGTTTCCAAGAAACTGGAGAAGAAGTTAATGAAGGAATGAATAAAAATAACCGAAAAGTGGAGGAGACGAAGGGCACATGGACAGAAAAGGTGGAGTAACAGCATGTGGAGATTCTCTGGTAAGAGCATGTTATCAGGGGTCGGGCACGGAAAGGTGGGAGTAAACAGGGAAGGATGCAGAGGGGGAGGGAAGTCCCTGCTGCCTGATGGGAACTATTGTTGAGGATATTTGTGTAAACGGTGGTAAGAAATGAGCCGCTCAGCGGATCACAAGGCTGCATGAGAGGTTCAGACCCACTCTGACCAAAACATTCACATTCCTCTCTCTCTCGCTCTCTCTCTCTCGCTCTCTCTCTCTCGCTCTCTCTCTCTCTCTCTCTCTCTCTCTCTTACACTCTAAAGAGGAAGGCTTGTCCTGCAGCGCTCAGAGAGACCACACAGCCATGAGGACTGGACTGTAGTGTCCCCTGTGTGTGTGTGTTATGTTGCTGTGGCCCTCAGACTGGACGCTGGTGTAGCGGCGCGGCCCCTCCTGCCTGAGTGGATTGTTTCAGAGCAACGACGGCAGCATGGGATCAGTGATGTGTAAGTGATGGACATGTTGACTGTTTGTGAGTGTGTGTGGTTGACTCTGTAACTAGTGGAATTGTCACTGAAGGGTCAGCACCTGGAACAAGTCGGGACATGATGGAGGACTTGATTGCTTGGGCCCACTCTCGAGTGTCCAGGTAGGACTGGTTTATCTGGGGCAGTTGTTGATGAGTCTCAGTCTGCCGGTGGACTTTAGTGTGGGGGTCAGTTGTAGGGTTTCTGTTCCATCTCTCAGTAGTGATAACTCACTCCACATCAAAGTCAATCGCTGCATTGATTTCATTGATTTTCTCAGAGTTACACCGCAGTGGAAGAAGTACTTTTACTGAAGCAAGCCTGCCACATATAATGACTCTGTTATGAGTAAAAGTCATGGGTTTAATATCTTACTTTCTTGTACTTTACTATAATAATTACTGCTACTATATTTTATTATTGGATTATGATGCATGTGTACATTGCTTTACAAGGTTACACGGTTTGTTTATTGTCATTTTATAATACAGGGATGCAGAAGAACATGCAAGCTGCAGTCCCTTCATGCTGCTCTATGTTGCTGGAGGATGATTCGTGTTGCAGCTTGTTCTTCCCTACAGACTGCACCCTGCTGGGGTAGCTTGTGAATTTACCCAAGGGATCAATTCAGCCTTATCCATAATCATACATTATGTTTTGATTACATTTTAAGTAACTAATAACTCAAATGATCAAATAGATGTAGTGGCGTAAATAGTGCAATAATTCCCTCTGAGATGGAGTTGAGTTGAAGTATAAAGAAGCATAAAATGCTACCTGAAATTTGTACTTAAGTACAGTACATGAGTAAATGTACTTAGTTACATTTCACCACTAGAGTTGCAGTATTTCGTTTGGCATTATAAGTATTGTAACAAATTAAGCATTATAGCTGCAGAAAAAGGAAAATACGATGCCAGAGACTTGATAGACTTGATTACCTAAAGAAAATATCCCAAACTATTGAAATATGAAATATCATGTCATGCATTTTTGGCTGCACTGACTGAGTGTCTATATATACTGTTTATTAGTTGCTGAATAATTTCACTCAGTCTTGCACTGTGTATGATTGTGTATGTGATTTGATTTGATGACCAGAAATAGCCCAGGGTATATATGGGGCACTGACAAATGGAAGCAGTAGTTGAATGAATGAAGAAGATTTTGGTGACAGGTGACTGGTTATTGGAATCACATGCACACATCTAGCCACCTGTAAAATAGAAGTTTTGAAATGAGATGAAATGTCAGTGCCTGAAGTCTCCGTCGGCTGCATTACTGTAATCCCGTTGCTCTGGGGCTAAAGATAACACCTGGCCACTGGGATGGAGTCATCAGTGTGTGGTGGCTCTCTCACAGCAGGTAGTGGTTGTTTGTGGGAGGCATACGTCCTGTAAGAGGCTTTACTTTCTAACGCAGAGATTATGACGCAGAGACAGACAGGGAGAGGAGCAGGGAGGCTGGAGGCACCTTGCTGCCTCTGTGGAGGGACACATGCAGGGACAGCTGCTGTAGCATAGCTACACTGTGTGTGTGTGTGTGTGTGTGTGTCTGTAAGTAACAGACAGCAGAGGCATTGAGGAAACATGGATTATTCCGCTGTCTCTGCTGCAGGGCCAGTGGCAGCGGATGGGTAGATGTAGCAGATAGGAACACACAAGTGAGGTCAGGTTGAGTAATGACTGGAGATGGACGCTGCAGGCAGGCTGCGATGCCAGACCCCCCCCCCCCCTCTCTCGCTGTCCACGCTGTGGTACATATGGACCAGCCTTTTCCACCGTACGGATCTCCGCCGCGGAGATGGAGTCTTTCCACCACTTCCTGGGGGTGTGTCAGGCCACTGAGTCAAGTACGTCTACTCATCCCTCAATCCTTCACTCCATGCTGTCCTCAGCAGGTCCTCAGCAGGTCCTCAGCGTGTCTTTTAGTGTCTTCGGCCTGGTTTTGTTTGAGCGGTGCAGGTGCGTCACTAATGTCTCTGCACGGCTGTGTAATCATTGACAGCAGCTATGAACCCACCTGGGTTGAATAAGAGCAGTGTCACTGTTGAGTTATCAATCAGAGGAAAGCGCTGACACGGTTGATAGGTTGCCATAGTTACATCCTTTCTCCGAGCAGCTGTCTTACTTTAGGGCCCCTGTGTCTGATTATATAATGAGCTGACATGGTTCAAACATGTATGATTCAAATGACTTAAATGATGGTAAACTAACACCAAGGTAACTTCTGTTTTGCCTCGTCTCATTACAGAACAGGAGGCGACCTTCACACACGTATAAATAGGACACAGAGAATTGACTCGGACTTGAAGTCTTATGATTTGACCTGTTCAGTAAATGCTGTAAAGATTTAAATACATTAGATTGTAACAGACAGGCCTGTGGTTATTTGCACCTTGAGTATTTGTTATTGAGGCCTATGCATTGAAGGAACCCGGCCTCATGTTTAGTCTCCATGTTCACCAACTTGGTTCAGCGTGTTATCATGCTAACTTTGCGGGAAAGTACAGCTGATGCAGATGGTAATTGATTGATTGGTCATAAACCAAAGTATTGCTCAATGAACATACTGACCTGATGAAATCTGTGATCGTAGACCTTTTGTTAAAGCTGGCATTTGATTTGAGTTGTCATGGACACCATCCAGGCGGCTGTAGAGCATCTTTGATGTCACTATGGGATTACTCTGTTGAAATTAGAAATAAAATAAACTGGAATTAGCAGCTCGCCATTCAATGCCTCCACCTACCAGTCATGTTGCAGTTTACATCAATGTCTGTCCAAAATGTCATCATTTTATCCTATTTGATATTTGTGTGAAATGTCATGAATACCGTATGAATTTTCGAGTCATTTTGTGAGGTCACAGTGACCTTTGACCACCAAATTCCCATCAGGTCAATCTTGAGTCCAGGTGGACCTTTAGGTGTTTCTGAGATCTCCCGTTCATGAGACAGAAGTATGGACGTACGTCCAGCTGCACCAAATAACCTCAGTAGACGTGACAGTGATCGGATCCCTGTCTCGGCTCAGTCATGATTAAGGAACCTGTCATTTTGCTGGCAGTGAAGGTTGGTGAATGTATTTGCTTTTGACATGACTGAAATGTTTTTCTCCAGCGTACTTTTTACTTTTATTCAAGTACATTTTTACACATGTCATTTTGCTTTTACTTGAGCAAATGTCTTTAAAGTAACGGTACTTTTATTTGACTATATCACTCTTATAGTATCCACGTCTGGATGATTACACCAACCGCTAGTCTTGTTCTCCTGGGGGCTCCTAGCAAGGTGTTGCTCCTTGATTATAACAGATGCCGGGTGGGTAAGAAGGAGACCTGTGGAGAGGCAGTCTTCTAGGTCAGCAGCAGCTGCAGGCCAAATGATATTCAAGACGTCAGATCAGGGGTCGGCAACCTGCGGCTCTTCAGCCTCTCTGTTGCGGCTCCCTGAGGTTCCCAACTGGCACACCGGATCCGGACCCAGGAACTAAAAACCGATAGATATTTCGGAATTATACATATTGGGCAGCGAGTTTAAACTTTAACCGGCGCCTCTTATTCAGCCGTTACTGTACTTGTTCGGCGGTGCAGGAAACACACCGACCAATGCATTGCAAATCACATCACGTGATGCAGCTCAGCCAATGAAACATGCGTATTCTCACAAGTTTCTTGACTCCAGGGAGGTTTATACACCGTGACACACGGGGCTGAGACGAGGAAATAGAAAGAAGAGCAGAAGAATTGCGCTAATCGAAGAAGTTATCTCACATGACGTTCTTCAAAAAGAGAAACGGGTTCAGAGAGAATATAATTTATAAGCATGAATGAACAGAATCTTATGTGTTAATTATTCCCACAGGCAGTTACAACCTCTGTCAAGAGCTTTTCCCTGCAGGTGGCTGATCATGATTTTCAGACCCCCGCCCTCGGTAAACTATCAACGGATAAATCCAAAGAAAGAAAAGTCACGGAGGAAAATAGAGAGTTTAACTCTGCGTGGACGTCTTCATTTGCTTTCACTGCCAACGATGCTGGCTTACTGTATGCTTCCAGAACAAACACAGCATGTGCTGAAGTGTCACGCTGGAGATGAGCGACAAAGAGCGAATTATCAGCTGCTGCAGAAAACTCTCCTCTTCATAAGAGTTTGATATTGTTATATCAGGTAAAATAGCAATAAAATGTCAAGAATTGTCTTCATTCTTGTTCGATATTTTCATAAATACAACAAACTATAGTTTTTGTATCTATAATACAACTATATATAAGACTTTATAAGCTGTGATATCAAATAGCTTTTGCGGCTCCAGACGAATTTTATTTGGTGGAAAATAGAGCAAAATGGCTCTTTGGATAGAAAAGGTTACCGACCCCTGCGTTAGATGAATGTTTTCCAGACATAGCGTGTTTAAAGGAGGTTAATAAAGGTTCAAAGGTTATGAATTAGTTTTTGTAAAGACCCAGTTCCCAGTACTGTAGGTCTTCCCTTCCACCCACAATTTGTTTTTGTAGTAAAAAAGGTAGTCGCAGACAATCTCTTCATTTCAAACGCATCAGGAGGGCAAAACTCCAGAGCAGCTGGAGGCAGCTGTTTCTAAGATGAAGGTGACGTCCAGGCAGTTTTGAAAGCGATGCTACATTCCTCAGAGGGAGAATAATGACAGACTTCAGGGGGAACGCTCAAAATACCTTCACAGTCGGCAGAGAGAGGACGGCAACAGAAACAACATGACATATTTAAGATCATGCTGGTCGACAGTACATGGAACTACATTCCTCCATGTTGGACAGACAGACGAAGTCTCCCTGCTCTCCTGTAACAGTCAAAGACGTCCGCTCAGGATAGGCTGGACACAACGTTTGTCAGCTGATCATTTTCTCATGAAAGATGATGTCGAGCATCAGATCTGTCATACAAACACACTGTTCCAACAAATATCACACGCAGTCATCAAAACAAATGAAAGTAATTACGCCACAACCAGCCATGATTTAGTCCGATTAGACTTATTCAGGAAGGTCCAGTGAGATCAAGAACGCATAAGATAGCTCCAAACAAAGTTGGAATTCTCAGAAATACAAGTATTGTGTGTATAAACAAAGCCTAATACATCATAGTACATCTTCTAAAGTGTATAACACTGTGATGCCTTGTTAGGGAGACATTTTCACATCCTGTCAGAACGTTGCTGGCTGTCAGATCATTTAAAACTACATTTTTATGATCGTGTCACATAACTGTTTTTGGAATTTTAAGAAATCCACAAGAAAGCCATTAGTGCCACTTTCATACAAGAAGCATGCATATGAAGCGTGTCTACTGAATGCATGTTCATGTGAGCAGTGATATGCTCCACAGCAGACTCTCACTGTGTTGCTGTGAGAGGGACACACACACAGTCATCTGCTGCTGGTATCTGGTGCCCAGTTATTCTATTGTTGTTTCCCCTTCAGACATAACTCTATAACGTAACATATGTACCGTAACACTGCAATGTATCCTCATGCAACAGCTCCTATGATGTCTTATGAGAAAGGACATCCACAGGTGTAGCGTTACTCAAGTACGTGACAAATAAGACACGGGACACAAACATGGGTCTGCAGTGTTTAACGACCAACCCTCCCCTAACCTCCCAACATGTCAATCTCTATCCTATGCCAGCTGTCCTGGATTACATACCAAGTGATCACGCAGGTTAGATACCGATGATTGGATGTTTTTGTTGTCTGCGTTCTCATCACTAGTGTGCTGATCAATGAGGAATCCCTAGAACCCTGCTGTGTCTGTTCTATTTCAGTCCCTGAGACCATCAGACCAAACACGCTTACACGCAACACACATGTACACGCCAGCGCACACATTCTCACACCACAGACGGGTGATGACATCCATGTGCGTTTGTAGTGAGACAACCCGTGTGTGTGTGTGTGTGTGTGTGAGAGAGTGAGCCCTGTTATCAGCGGACCCTGTCACAAGACATCCTCTGATTGTCTTCATGCGCTGACGCCTTGTTCCTGAGGACCAATAGGAAACCCCCCCCGCCCCCTCGACCTTGAGGAGCAACCATCCACAAATAACACCGGCTCTTCACAATGTATGAATGTGTATGTGTGTGTGTGTGTGTGTGTGTGTGTGTGTGAGAAAGTGTGTGCGCATGTTTCGTGTGTGAAGAGCATCTATTTTCTGCTTTTGCAATTTTCTCATATAGAAATCATCACATATTTGAGAAGCTGCTTGTGTTCTAGACAGCAGAGAGAATATAAAAAGAGATAAGTTACATTTACATCTTCCATGTCTTTTAATAGTGACGTTATTGACCCAGAGGCAGAATTCTATCCCATGAATAAAAGCTGTATCAGCCTTTAACCTAAGTGAGACCCAGAGAAGGTGGAACTGCCATACGAACTGTAGAATTTGTAGAATAGAACATGTTTTTCCTTAAGGAAACCTTTAAGGGATTCTGAGCAACAGCCTCAAGTAAGTCCCTTAGCTAAGGGGGAATTAAGCCTTAAGTGTCATACTTGTTGTCTTGTATGAAAGTAGGACACACTGTGATACAAACTCTACACTTCATTTACAGAAAAAAAAGAAATGTGCAATGTATTTGTGTGCATGCATGTAAACATCATGAGACGTTCAGGTCCTGCAGGCTCAGACTGCAGGACTGCTGAGAGGAAAGAGACGGGCCTTCTATAACCCTCAGCCTGTACCAAATCATTCTCACAGAGAGAAGGGCCCTTTGTGGACACACACACACACACACACACACACACACACACACACACACCATGGGTCACTCTCAATGTGTGAGGAGAATGCAGGAGGTGAAAAGGTTGGTATAAAGGAAAGTAATGTGTCCAGATAGACGCAGCAGTGCAGCTGCACAGATGTCCAAACGTTTGTTCATAATGAGCAGAGAACGATCACCAGCCTGTGCTTTACTCCTGGTCATCACAGAGACTCATTCTGTTATGCAAGCTCTAACACACACTCTATTGTGAGTGTGTGGGAAGCCTGCTGCTAAGTGGTCGGTAGACTGAGCTAAGACACCACAGTCAGTACCTGATTGGCACACACACATACAGTATATATACAACACACACACACACACTCACACAAAGTAATATCCTGTTCATGTCCTGCACACCTAAGATGTGTTATTGAGATGGTGCAGGTCAACACTGGACCGAGCTTAAAGCGTGTCTATGTGTCTCCCACTCACTAACAGCTGAGGCAGCGACGCTGCTGTTATTATCACCGTGTGTGTGAGTCATCATGTGACATGTGGAAGACATCCTGGAGACACCTACTGTAGAGGAAGAACACAGAAGAGCTTTGCCATGTGTCTCTCTGGCTGTCTGTGGAAAGATTGTTGTCACAGCAATAGTGTCAAAACAACAAAATGCTACACCATTTTACAAATTTTTAAATTTTTTTTTTACAAATGTTTACACGTTTGTACACATTTTACAAAATTTTACAAAACTTCAAAATGCCCCTGGCCCGATTAAAGTGCTACGCAGCTGGTGATAGCATCGCAACATGGTATCCAGTACTTGTTTTGGGGGTAACAACTTTATAGAAAAGCCAATTCCCCAAAATGTTATGCAGCCAATAGCGCCTTCTCCATTTCACCTCCGTACATCTGGCGCCCTTGCTCGGACCACACCGTCTTGCAAGATCCGAGGCTGGTCTACGGCAACATCGGCCGTCGTGGAAAACCCCCAAAAGACGGCAGAGGGAGCGGCATCGTTGTTGGTCAATTGTGTGGGTCCATCGCTGGAAGTGTTCGGGGGGGGGGGCACTGGCATCCCGGTGCCCGGTGTCCCGGCTACGACAAGTTGCTGTGGTTGCTGGAAGTAGGTGGCCGGGGGGCGCTGGCGTCCTGCGTTCCGTTGTTGCTTTGCGTTCCGTGCTTGCTGTGTCCCGTTGCCTCTCTCTCTTTTCTCTTCTCTCTATCTCTCCTTTCTCTTTCTTCTTCTCTTCTTTTTCTCTTCCTTCTCTCTTCTTCTCTTCTTTCTCTCTTGCTTTTCCTTCCTTTCTTCTCATTTCTTTTTCCTCTTTCCTCTTTCTTCTCTCTCTTCTTCTTTCTTTCTTTTTCTTCTCTTTTCTTCTCTACTTTTCTGTCTTTTATTTCTCTCTCTTTCTTTCTCTCTCTCTTCTCTCACACACACGCACACACACAAGCTCACAGACCTACACACACACACACACGCTCACACACACACACACGCTCACACACACACACACGCACGCACACACACAAGCTCACACACACACGCTCACACACACACAAACGCTCACACACACACACTCACACACACACACGCTCACACACACACACGCTCACACACGCACACGCACGCACGCACACACACACACACACACGCACACACACACACACACACACACACACACACACACACACACACACACACACACACACACACACACACTTTGTTCCAGTTTCCTTACTATGATGCCTGAATATGCTATATGTGATGACAGGATAGGAAATTTCCAAAATTTTGAAAATGAAATGAAACAAGCTCTATGATGAACAGAACAATAATGTATGTGCAGTGTGCACAAGACACTGTGTGCGTAACTGATTTTCCTGTTTGATTTGATGTTTACCTGTCACCCAGCATACCTTGAGAATTTTTCCACACCCTCTCCTAGACTGTATGATTCATATTCATTCATACCGCAGCTGCTTTTATTTCCCGATTATACTCAACTTGGATTGTTCAGAGGAGGGAGGATAACATGTGTTTGCCTTCACTGTGTATCTGGCTTCATCTGACCAGTGTGTCTCTCCTCACAGATGAGATCATGCAGCAGGAGATCAGGCCCCTGCTGGCTGTGGACATCATAGAGCAGCTCCATCGCCAGTTTGCCTTGCTCTCAGGTATGTAGAGTAACAAGACCCCACTGGAGGTTGTGTATTTAAAGGGAAACTGAAAGAATTCTATCCGAGAGAGGCGCACTGCAACGACGGCAGTGGTGGTGAAGAAAACAACTCCCATGATCCCACGCTCATTCACGACGCAACCACACCAGTGTGTTGTTGTTTTGATTGGGAGGCCGCTAGCCGCGGAAAATGAGATTGTGGTACAGCAGCCGGTGTGGTCCTCCAGGGATGCCTCTCATTCCTCCTCTTAGACCTCTAACAGACTACATACTCCCTGTCTCAGCAGTACAGGCTGAGACAGTACAGTACAGTACAGTAACACTGCTGGTTTATTGCTGTCACCCCATGCGTGTGTCTATGATTGTGAGTGCGTGGGCCTTCTCAGTAGGATGTGGGTTGGTATTTTCTCACATGTCAACTGGAACCCTTCTCTGTCCAGTCACACGGTTTCCTATCGATGTCTGTTTTCTGTGGTTTGGTGTTTTTGACGGTGATTTATGAACGTTGAGCGTCTGCAGGTTGTGCTCTTTTCTTTATCTGCTCAGCTATGGTGGATCTCACTCTCTGTCCAGAACACAACGCCCATCACTGTTTGAGTCCCATACTCCACAAGCAATGCAAAAGCTTTCATTTATTGAATATACTGTAGATTGAATTACCTTTGTGTTTTGTGCAGACTCAGAGTTGCAAGACGGGCAGTCAGTTACATAGAACTGTCACTATTGATTCAACTTCAAGCATCTTCATCTTCATAACAGTAAATTAGAGGATGTCTCTCTTAGAAATTACACAAGTTCATAGACAAGGGCTTGTTGTGGAATATTTCTATGAATAGTCGGGAGAAGAGTGTAAAATGTTTCTTATCAATGTCAAATGAAACAGAGTCTGGATGAACGATCAAAGTTGTAATAGTCAATTTATTTGCTTGCAAGCAAAGAGAACACAGTCTCACAGACACATCACCGTCATCTGTTAGAGGTGCTCTGACGACACAGTTAAATGCACGGACATTTATACTCAGTTAGCATGCTGTTACCTTGGTTTGCAAACAAGAATAAACAAAAGAAGACAGAAGATAATAAAAGAGGTCAAGGCAGATGTTTTTCTTTGAAGCATAGTGTCCTGTCTTTACGATAACCTGAAGGTGCTTTTAAAGCCTGTTTACAAATCCCTTTGTTATCAGTTTGCCCCACAATAAACCATGGATACACCCAGCCAGGTGCGTCCTTTGATGTCACTGTGACCTGGTCAAAGAGTTAAGTCACAGTATGCAGAGACGGAATAAGCCTGTGAATCATCACACATCATATATGCCTGCAGAGGGTCATGCCCTTCAGCTGATGCCCATCAAGGGAAATACCGCCATCATGACCCCTGTGTGTGTCCCCGTCTTTAAAGACAGAAACAATGCACAAGATAACAGGTAACAAGACACCTGGATCCGAAATTTACTAGAATCATTTAGAAGAAACAAGGTTTAGTGCCTGTTCTTCTAAAACTTACATTCTTTAACCCTAAAGCAGTAGACTGACATATTTTCCCATAACAGGCTTTACTTTTGTTGGCCACTAGAGGGCAGCGCAGCAAGCTAAAATCACAATTTGGGGATATTTACACTGTTGCGTATACTCTGAAACAGACCAGCAGTCCTATGTTAGGGTTTCCTGTGTGTACATTAGTTTGTGGTTATTTGATTCAACTTTATTTAGGGATATGAAACATCAACATGGGAAAATGAATAAGCGCAAAACTAGATTTGATTTAAAGCCCCAGTTTGTGGGTGTGTATTAGTTTTAGACTTTTCATCTTCAGCAAATGTGTTTTATAGATGACTGAAGAGACTGTAGGTGACAGAGCAGAGCATGTGTGAAAGCTAAGTGTCAGAGCTGAAACAAAAGCATGAGTTTTATGTTAAAACTAGACCCTTCTATTACTGAAATTACACCACTCAGTGTTTCCCCACTAGTAACACAGTCATCCTGCTGAGCTGCCAGAGGATCTTCAGCTCAATGTTGCCATCTTGTGTCTATATGTGGAAGCATAAGAGTTAGACCAGTCTGTGTCTCACATGTTTTTCAGGGTTTCCCATGACAAAGTTATTGTATTTACTTCTGTGTCTTAAAGGGGCGCACCACCTAATGAAGAATTGTAATATGGTATTTTCATCTCTGGTGATGTCATCAGGAGTACAGTCTGGAGCTGCTACAGACAATGGGAATGGGAGACTGTTTTCTTCTTTATAAATATGAAACAAATATGCTTCATTCTATTGTTGTGTTCTCAGTTCTAAAAGAGAAAATGTAACAATATACTAAACCCTTCAACTGAACAACTGAAAATGTGTATAACATGATGTGTGACAAGACATCTCGTAGAAACATAAAACATGATGTCGATACGGTGAAGAGCTGGAGTTATTATGTAATATACAGTATACTGGATGTGATACTGACAGGCAGCCTCAGACCTAAGTTGAGTCTGTTCTGAAAGGACTGCTAAATGCTGTGTGTGGTGTTTCTGTGTTGCAGGAGGGCGAGGGAAAGATGGCGCCCCCATCATCATCTTCCCAGAGTTCTCAGGCTTCAGTGACGTGCCAGAGGAAGACTTCCTCAATGTAGTTACTTACTTGACCAGCATACCCAGGTACACACAGTCTCATACACATACAACTTAGTTTCATGGTGGTTATCCTCACATACTCGGACTCTTACTCTATGCTCATTGGACATTGGACATTGGACATTGATAAACATGGCGGCTAGCTCAGGATGTGATGATTTCTATTCCATTTGCTCCCATTACAGTTCAGCAAAAGGGTCGACGCCATATGAGATCAGCATGTATTGTACTCCAGTGGCATGACGATATTACAGTAAGCTGGTACTGCAGTGCTTCGACTGCTACCAGACGATTTAATTGATGTCATTTGCGATCATTAGCCTCATATATATGAGTTGGAGGTTGGGTCAAACAAACACAGGACCTTCACTCAGGAGAACTCTGTTTGTGTCCCGTGTGAAACCAAAAGTCTACATCAGGGGTGTCCAAACTACGGCCCGCGGGCCAAGTACGGCCCGCGGTCCATTTTTAATTGGCCCGCAGCAACTTCTAAAAATATAATGTAATATGGCCCACACTTGAAACTTGCGCTTGACTGTATTGTACTTCTTAGTTTCACCACTAGGTGGAGATACTGTGTTGAACAAGGCAGCTTCTCCACAAAATAAGAGCAATCAAAGAAACGTTTAGCCCCGGATGATGACACGTCCTACACTGATGCCGAGCGAGAACAGACAAGCTGTGTGGAGTTACAACAGATAGGGCTCCAGCTACTAAAGGCGAGCGCAAGAGAGCGGAGGTGAGGCTGTTAAAATGCAGCGTATCACCCACCAAGAAGCCCTCTGTGCTAACACAGTCCAGCGTGGCGATGTGATGAACACGGTTGTGAAAACTGTCAACATAATTCGAGCACGAGGGCACTCTACGCAACTTCAATGTTGCGCACTTCCCCACGCAGTCCGAAGTCAAATGTGTTTTTCCAAAGGCCAACCTTTCTGCTAAAAGGGGGAAATACGTGTCCGTGACAACGTCTCTCATGACAGAACTCAGTCAGTGCTTACGTGGCGGCTGGTCAATAGAGGGCGATAGGGCGCCGCCCCACCTTGAGCCACAACAAATAAAATGAATAATAATAACAATAATAAACGATACAAATTGTCAATATTTGTGTTTTTGAAATATGGAATCACCCAGTAATATGTGTAAAATATGATATCTGCGGTAAATATATGCTTTTCCTGCATGTCCTCTCTGCGTGTGCACGTCTCAGCAGCGCTGGAGAAACTGCCCAAAAGAGCAGTGACGCAGTTTAGCCAATTGCTGATTAAAGATATAAATGTGTGACATACAATTTAGCCAATCAGCGCCCTCAAATAGATTCAGCTTGGGGCAGAATCGATTCGGGGAGTTGACGATCATTTGGGGTTCTGCCCCAAGCTGCGCGTTCCCGTCCGGACGAGTCTCTACAGGCGGGCGCGAGCTCCAGCGCGAGCACTACTCCTCCAAGACCCGTTTGAGAGGAGAACTTTGAGGAGAAACTGCAGTGCTGATATCAGATCAGCCTGACCTCACAATCAGACAGCAGACTAGCAGGAAAGGGAAGCAGCACATGAAGCTACCAGCTGTAAATAAGATGTCCTGACGTGTTTGTCAAAGTGTTATTTTCTGCTTTTTTTCATGTTGGAATAAATGATAAATATTTAACTGCAAAGTAGCAATACGTGTTTGATACCTTCATTTATTTAGCATTAAATCATACTGGGATGTTTGCTGAAATTGATTGGATGTGGCACAGCCCTACCTAGAACATGTTCCACCAGCTGCCATGGCTTTCAATATGTTTCTCTCATTGAGAGAGACATCGAGCTGTTCTCAACTCCCTTCTATTTGAATAATGAGTCTGTTCGGCTCAACATACGTGAGCAAACATCTCTGTTAAATCTGAACAAAAGCACATTGAGAACCAAATTTGATTGATTTTGCTCACTTTAACACACTAGGGGTGAGGCGATCGGACCTGAGTGGCCCAGCCCTTGGTATATTTTTCTGTATGTGGCCCTCAGTGAAAAAAGTTTGGACACCCCTGGTCTACATTGACTTATTTTACTTTACTTTCGTGATGTAACTTCCCTACTTTACGAACTACATCTATGTTAGCAAAGAGAAAGAGTTTGTACGTACGTTACCTCACAATCATTAACCCAAACCACGATCTATTCCTAAACCTAACCAAGTACTTTTGTTGCCCAAACTTAAAGTTGTCTTTCACGTAATTAAGTCGCGCTTTCACTACATGCTAGGTGCAGTTTAGTTTGTCCCGTCAGAAGGATTAGAATGGTATTGATAACTGCTGGTAGCACCCACTCAATCGGCTGATATTCTCAATGGATGCATCCAGGGCCCTGGATGAGCTGCTGGGTCTCTGTTGACCTCCACTCTTTCCACACTGTCTATGTAATGTGTGGTTTCTATTCTGAAAATCCACCTGACCTCAGAAATTCCGTGTGGTACTTTTATTAAGCACAATCATTTAAAAACACTCAACATTAAAACACAAAACTGCAATAAAAAAGGCTTATGACGTTTTCCTGAAAACAACATATTGATTTATTCCTGATAGATATTTGTGCTCTTCAGCTGAGCTCTGAGTTGGATTGTCACAGTTTACAGAGCAGCAGGCCACTTACATGTCTTCTTACCTCCTGTCTCCAGCCTGGATGCTGCCAGTATTGGCTTCATCATCATCATCGACCGGCGGAAGGACAAATGGAGCTCAGTCAAGGCCTCTCTATCCAGGATCGCTGTAAGTTATGTATATATATACACATATGGTAATATAATGTATAAAGCTATTAGATATATGTAGATATAGACAGAGAGGCTGAGTGGACTGGTTATAATGGGACAGAGAGGCTGAGTGACTGGTTATAATGGGACAGAGAGGCTGAGTGACTGGTTATAGTGGGACAGAGAGGCTGAGTGACTGGTTATAGTGGGACAGAGAGGCTGAGTGACTGGTTATAGTGGGACAGAGAGGCTGAGTGACTGGTTATAGTGGGACAGAGAGGCTGAGTGACTGGTTATAGTGGGACAGAGAGGCTGAGTGACTGGTTATAATGGGACAGAGAGGCTGAGTGGACTGGTTATAATGGGACAGAGAGGCTGAGTGGACTGGTTATAATGGGACAGAGAGGCTGAGTGACTGGTTATAATGGGACAGAGAGGCTGAGTGACTGGTTATAATGGGACAGAGAGGCTGAGTGTCTGGTTATAGTGGGACAGAGAGGCTGAGTGACTGGTTATAGTGGGACAGAGAGGCTGAGTGACTGGTTATAATGGGACAGAGAGGCTGAGTGACTGGTTATAGTGGGACAGAGAGGCTGAGTGACTGGTTATAGTGGGACAGAGAGGCTGAGTGGACTGGTTATAGTGGGACAGAGGGGCTGAGTGGACTGGTTATAGTGGGACAGAGAGGCTGAGTGGACTGGTTATAATGGGACAGAGAGGCTGAGTGGACTGGTTATAATGGGACAGAGAGGCTGAGTGGACTGGTTATAATGGGACAGAGAGGCTGAGTGACTGGTTATAATGGGACAGAGAGGCTGAGTGACTGGTTATAATGGGACAGAGAGGCTGAGTGTCTGGTTATAGTGGGACAGAGAGGCTGAGTGACTGGTTATAGTGGGACAGAGAGGCTGAGTGACTGGTTATAATGGGACAGAGAGGCTGAGTGACTGGTTATAGTGGGACAGAGAGGCTGAGTGACTGGTTATAGTGGGACAGAGAGGCTGAGTGGACTGGTTATAGTGGGACAGAGGGGCTGAGTGGACTGGTTATAGTGGGACAGAGAGGCTGAGTGACTGGTTATAGTGGGACAGAGAGGCTGAGTGACTGGTTATAGTGGGACAGAGAGGCTGAGTGGACTGGTTATAATGGGACAGAGAGGCTGAGTGTCTGGTTATAGTGGGACAGAGAGGCTGAGTGACTGGTTATAGTGGGACAGAGAGGCTGAGTGACTGGTTATAGTGGGACAGAGAGGCTGAGTGGACTGGTTATAGTGGGACAGAGGGGCTGAGTGGACTGGTTATAGTGGGACAGAGAGGCTGAGTGACTGGTTATAGTGGGACAGAGGGGCTGAGTGGACTGGTTATAGTGGGACAGAGAGGCTGAGTGACTGGTTATAGTGGGACAGAGAGGCTGAGTGGACTGGTTATAGTGGGACAGAGAGGCTGAGTGGACTGGTTATAGTGGGACAGAGAGGCTGAGTGACTGGTTATAGTGGGACAGAGAGGCTGAGTGGACTGGTTATAATGGGACAGAGAGGCTGAGTGACTGGTTACAGTGGGACAGAGAGACTGAGTGACGAGTTATAATGGGACAGAGAGGCTGAGTGACTGGTTGTAGTGGGACAGAGAGACTGAGTGACTGGTTATAGTGGGACAGAGAGGCTGAGTGACTGGTTATAGTAGGACAGAGAGGCTGAGTGGACTGGTTATAATGGGACAGAGAGGCTGAGTGACTGGTTATAATGGGACAGAGAGGCTGAGTGACTGGTTATAGTGGGACAGAGAGACTGAGTGACTGGTTATAGTAGGACAGAGATGCTGAGTGACTGGTTATAGTGGGACAGAGAGGCTGAGTGACTGGTTATAGTGGGACAGAGAGGCTGAGTGACTGGTTATAGTGGGACAGAGAGGCTGAGTGACTGGTTATAGTGGGACAGAGAGGCTGAGTGACTGGTTATAATGGGACAGAGAGGCTGAGTGACTGGTTATAGTGGGACAGAGAGGCTGAGTGACTGGTTATAGTGGGACAGAGAGGCTGAGTGACTGGTTATAGTGGGACAGAGAGGCTGAGTGACTGGTTATAGTGGGACAGAGAGGCTGAGTGGACTGGTTATAGTGGGACAGAGGGGCTGAGTGGACTGGTTATAGTGGGACAGAGAGGCTGAGTGACTGGTTATAGTGGGACAGAGAGGCTGAGTGACTGGTTATAATGGGACAGAGAGGCTGAGTGGACTGGTTATAATGGGACAGAGAGGCTGAGTGTCTGGTTATAGTGGGACAGAGAGGCTGAGTGACTGGTTATAGTGGGACAGAGAGGCTGAGTGACTGGTTATAGTGGGACAGAGAGGCTGAGTGGACTGGTTATAGTGGGACAGAGGGGCTGAGTGGACTGGTTATAGTGGGACAGAGAGGCTGAGTGACTGGTTATAGTGGGACAGAGAGGCTGAGTGGACTGGTTATAGTGGGACAGAGGGGCTGAGTGGACTGGTTATAGTGGGACAGAGAGGCTGAGTGACTGGTTATAGTGGGACAGAGAGGCTGAGTGGACTGGTTATAGTGGGACAGAGAAGCTGAGTGGACTGGTTATAGTGGGACAGAGAGGCTGAGTGACTGGTTATAGTGGTACAGAGAGGCTGAGTGGACTGGTTATAGTGGGACAGAGAGACTGAGTGACTAGTTATAATGGGACAGAGAGGCTGAGTGACTGGTTATAGTGGGACAGAGAGGCTGAGTGACTGGTTATAGTGGGACAGAGAGACTGAGTGACTAGTTATAATGGGACAGAGAGGCTGAGTGACTGGTTATAGTGGGACAGAGGCTGAGTGACTGTTTATAATGGGACAGAGAGGCTGAGTGACTGGTTATAGTGGGACAGAGAGACGGAGTGACTGGTTATAGTAGGACAGAGAGGCTGAGTGGACTGGTTGTAATGGGACAGAGAGGCTGAGTGGACTGGTTGTAATGGGACAGAGAGGCTGAGTGACTGGTTGTAATGGGACAGAGAGGCTGAGTGACTGGTTATAGTGGGACAGAGAGGCTGAGTGACTGGTTATAGTGGGACAGAGAGGCTGAGTGACTGGTTATAGTGGGACAGAGAGACTGAGTGACTAGTTATAATGGGACAGAGAGGCTGAGTGACTGGTTATAGTGGGACAGAGAGGCTGAGTGACTGGTTATAGTGGGACAGAGAGGCTGAGTGACTGGTTATAATGGGACAGAGAGGCTGAGTGACTGGTTACAGTGGGACTGAGTGACGAGTTATAATGGGACAGAGAGGCTGAGTGACTGGTTGTAGTGGGACAGAGAGACTGAGTGACTGGTTATAGTGGGACAGAGGCTGAGTGACTGTTTATAATGGGACAGAGAGGCTGAGTGACTGGTTATAGTGGGACAGAGAGACTGAGTGACTGGTTATAGTAGGACAGAGAGGCTGAGTGGACTGGTTGTAATGGGACAGAGAGGCTGAGTGACTGGTTGTAATGGGACAGAGAGGCTGAGTGACTGGTTATAGTGGGACAGAGAGGCTGAGTGACTGGTTGCAATGGGACAGAGAGGCTGAGTGACTGGTTGTAATGGGACAGAGAGGCTGAGTGACTGGTTATAGTGGGACAGAGGCTGAGTGACTGGTTGTAATGGGACAGAGAGGCTGAGTGACTAGTTATAGTGGGACAGAGAGGCTGAGTGACTGGTTGTAATGGGACAGAGAGGCTGAGTGACTGGTTGTAATGGGACAGAGAGGCTGAGTGGACTGGTTATAGTGGGACAGAGAGGCTGAGTGGACTGGTTATAGTGGGACAGAGAGGCTGAGTGGACTGGTTATAGTGGGACAGAGAGGCTGGGTGGACTGGTTATAGTGGGACAGAGAGGCTGGGTGGACTGGTTATAGTGGGACAGAGAGGCTCGGTGGACTGGCACGTGGTTGTGGCACATGGTTGTGACACGTGGTTGTGTCATCTAGGGGGCGTTTCCAGGAAACCTGCAGCTGGTGTTGGTGCTGCGGCCGTCCAGGTTCTTCCAGAGAGCGATAGCAGACATTGGGATGAAGCTGCACAAAGATGACTTTAAAATGAAGGTACCGGTAAGCATGCTTCAGTACCGGCCGTATCAACTCTGTCAGCTGCAATCATGAGGAAACTATTGTTTATTTTTTTCTGGAAACGTGATGTTTTTAACTAAATGCATGATGAATAAATGATGCAAGAAATACAATATGTTTATAGATGTTAACTCAAGTGGATTAACCATCCTCATTAATAACATTCAGAAAATGCACTGTTAGCTGTGAAATGAAGGTTCAGATAACAGCCATACTTGTCTGTAGCTGTTGCTATTTCTTTTCCAGGACTACACATTGCATAGCCGCAGTGTTTATAATGTTTTGACATCACATCTTCACACTCAGCTTGAGACCAAAAAGGTCCACCTGGTGTGAATTGCAGGTCGAGTCCTTTCATCAGTTACATCTATAAATACTTCAATCCCTAGAAGCGAGATCCTGTCAATATACAGTGGTGTTGTAATAAATCCATTTCAACTGAGCGCATGATACAACTATGTTCTTCACAAAACAAAAAGACTCACCATCATTCAATACATCCAGGATATAGATCTGCCTTCACCTTGTCTCACTGAAGAGGATATTCATATATTAATTAAAGGTTAATTGTATTCAATATAAACAGGTATTCCAGTGACTTAGAATCCACTTTGGTAAAGATCGGGGACTCACAAGAGACAGATTTAAAAAGAAGGATCAAGATGAATTGACTTTTAGTCCCTAGTATGAGACTCCAAAAACGCAGCATCCTACTCTTCCCATAATGCAACTCACTAGCGGCTATTGTTCAACTCTCCCTGCCAGAGTGTCTTTCAAATTCCATGCCTCCAGTTTGTATCTCAGGCTCTCTGTTTTTCATTTGTTGTGCGAGCTGAGATCACCCTGCTGACAGCATCAAGGTTATTTTCTCTCTACAGCCACAGAAGACTTTCTGGAACGGTTTTCAGTTGGTCACGATCAGCAGCTTGAGGTGATGAATGTGTTTGCAGATTATGATGCTGAACTCTCTGTCGGACCTGCATGGCTACGTGGATAAAGGCCAGCTGACCCGGGAGCTAGGAGGAAACCTGGAGTACTGTCACAGTCAGTGGATACACCACCGAACTGTGAGTTAACAAACTGGGACTTGGCAAGTTTTCAATAAGGAAGTTGCATTCTAGGACGCTGCAGGCTCACGTGTGGATCCTGTTTTCTCGCCAGGCCATAGAGAACTTTGCCATGACGGTGAAAACTACAGCCCAGATGTTACAGATGTTCGGGACAGACCTGGCTGAGACGGAGCTGCCCAATGACGTCCAGTGCACCAAAGACCTGCTCACAGCACACACCGACAAACACAGCAACCTCAAGGTGATTTAGTACATTTAATACACCAACACATGCTATCAGGGACTCTACATGGACGCACAGCAACAACACATTCAGAGCTGGTTGGGGTGAAAGGGATTTGTGACCGTGAAGCTCAAGCAGCCAACAATAAGAATAGTAAAGCTGGTAATATGCCCCTGTATGGATCAGAAACAAGGCGTATGCTGATGTTTCCTGGTAATGACTCAGATTAAACAATGCCAGCCTGCTTGAGAGGGGTTGAGAGTTACATTAGTGCCTGGTCGCTGCGGAGGATCGAGATTCATTTGCGAATCCTCATGAAATTGTTGGTGACCTTGTGACTACTTGGGG
Source organism: Melanostigma gelatinosum (assembly GCF_949748355.1). Classification (NCBI taxonomy): domain Eukaryota; kingdom Metazoa; phylum Chordata; class Actinopteri; order Perciformes; family Zoarcidae; genus Melanostigma; species Melanostigma gelatinosum. Next base: position 2,341,655 of record NC_136637.1, read on the forward strand.
CTCATGCATTGGCTGGTTGTGGCGAAGTTAGTTTGTGGCAAAATGGATAGGAAGAGGAAAACTCTTCTCATGTTGCTTCTCATTTGGCAAAGTATGGTCAAAAAACCTTTTTTATAGAGGTAATAGCCTCCTAATATTTTGGACTCTCCATTCCCTCAAAGGTCAGCGTGGACGAGATGGTTTGCTTTTGGTCATGGCGCAAAATTGCCAGTCAATGTTCATCAAAGTTGAATTC